>NW_019211459.1:32290530-32436551 GCF_002443255.2 Varroa destructor
TTTGAGATTGTGAGAACGAAAGGGAGCGAATGAAATTGGTACTCTTGTTATAGTTTGTTAATGGACTCTTAACGCATCCCTCTTGCATCGCTGTCTCTTCTTAACTCGTCTTCTTACTTTTCTTCTTTGTATCCGATATTCGAATCTTGAGAACTCGAGAACTGTCTGGCTCCCAGGAACTCTCGTTTTAGAAATGGCAAGAGATCGGGATCGTGCACGCAAATCGTGCGTTTGCCGGCTTGATCGCAAAAGGTCAACAGACCTTTGGCACCATTAACAAAGTTAAATTATTTACTTGTCTTAGTAAGAAGATGAATGCTGATACTAACGATCGTTGCGCTCTTTCCTGGAGTCGTACCTAGCCCTTTTTCTCAATGAGGCTAAGGGCAGTTAAATCTACAGCCGACAGGAAAAGTATCACTTTTTTTCTGCGACGTGGTTTTGTGCTATTCGCCCGTTCACCGAGATTTTCAGCACCAACACCATTTATATTAGTCATCACAATAATCGTACATTTATAATAACGAGAATAGTATATAATGATATCATACAAGAACAACAGCAACGCTTGGACATTCTACATGTCGTCCCGTATCGTCGATGTTGACCCCTGCTAGATTTACTTGAGCTTGCACGACACCAATCGCTGCGGCGTTGTGTATTTCCGTCACAAAAAATGCCCTCGAAACGGTTCAAACCAATAATAAGAACAAGGAAAATAATAGTTAATAGTAGTAATAACAACCCTATAATTACAAAACTCCTCTGGTTTGAAGTAAGGAATGATTACCATTCAGTCCTACGCGGCCAACAGACTTTTTCAGAGGTTATACTCTATTTTTCCTATTTTGCTATTCCTCTCAGACCATCGTATCCAGAGGTAAACAGATACACCTTCTTTAGGGGATAAATATTCAAGTATGATGACAAGCTCCGTCAATACGTCACGTATTCTATGGCATGGCGCATAACATGTTGATTTCTGTAATTTACGACAATTAGTTAACGGTGATGCCTATTCTTGGTAGCTCCGAAGATATGTGAATATTTTAAATATTCAGGTAGAATTTATACAGGCTGGGCGCGCGGGCTCGTAGAGCAAGGTCGAAGGTTTATTTATGTGGCGCAGAGATCACTAAGGGCGAGAAATGGACTGTGATCTCTAAGCGACGATCATCTCACAAGAAAAAAATATACAAATGACGATCGTTCTTTAAGAAACGCAGTTCCACATGGTAAGGGGTGGCACCATAGGGCAGTCCAAATGAAATCGGTAAATGTTTGTTGGCGGCATGCTCATCCTGTATTTCACATGACATAACGAATTCATTCGGTGAGGTCAGCCACACAACCGATAGCGATTTGCATCGTTCAGTAACGGTGATCCATGAGGGGTTGGGGGTGCCGATTCGGAAACTTGTTAGAGTCATCATTGTTGTTATTGTTGTTGTTGCTCCGACTGAAACCACCGAAGAATGATCCGGCCCCACAAATAGCCGATAAAGCTTCGATTGCGATTCGTTCCTTGTCTCGAAGGTCTTCGGAGTCGTATATTGACAATTGAGGGGGCTGATTCTGGTACTCGGTTTCTAAAAATAGTGCAACAATAGCACGGTACATCGACATTGAACGATAATTACGTTAATTGGCTAGCTCAAAAGAGCAGTTAAGATTTCGCTATGCTTCTTTGTGTATGAAAGGCTGTTTAGAAAAGCATCAACCATCTGAACCTTATAATTTGATCTTTTAAGAACGAGTACAGAATAACTGTTCCTTATTTGCTGCCAACACAGCATCAGCTTTTCTATTACATACCGTTTTTGTGATCTTGGACCTGTTCTTCATGCATTTCGTTGAGCCTGTGGTAGTCCTTTCGACTTGCCCCGTTATTGGAATAATTTGATGCAGTCTGTAGTGCATGTCCATTGCGCTGTAATCCATTTTGGTGTGTTGCTCGTGAACCGGCCAACTCCCTGGCCTCTCGCATATCTGACACCTCGGGAATCGGCGCGCCATGTTCATGCATAGAATGATGCAGCATTTTAACGTAATCACCAAAACCCATCTGACATGTTTCGCATCTGCAAAACAAATAATAGTATATTATAATGCATCTTACTAGAAATCATTTAGACTATATTTTCTTGCTGGTGTTGTAGTTTTAATTACAGTTTATGGTACCACTCTATAGTACAATAGACACAGAGGCAAAAGTTTTTTTCGTGTACACCTTACGGATATGAGGTTATAGCTTGAAGAGCCAACAGGTAGATTTGGCTCCATTCAAAAAAAAGGCCAACCCTATGACCAGCAGAGAACATTGGTCTCCCTACACAGGCTACTTTTGGTAGCCGAAACGAAATTTGTTAACGATTAAGCAGAATTAACGTGGCTATGAGCTAAATTACGCAAAGTTACCCACCGGTAGACCTTGGTATCCTCCTCATCTTCGTATACATCGCCGTTTTCATCACGGTCTCGATCGGTTGCTCCATCCCTTTGACGATCCCTTTCCGCACGTCTCGCTAGCCCCAGCATTGTCATTTCTTCAAATTGGCTTCGATTCATCGAGCTCATACCACCGCCAGTTCCAGCCACCCTTGTAGTGCCATCCAGCGGGGACACACCGCTTCCAGTTGTTGTCACGTCTGAGCTTTCAGCTGTTCGCAGAAGCAGCAGGGTTTTTTGCCGGGACGCCGCTGAACAAGGACATTGTGATAGGTGCCGTTTGTACACTTGTAGGGACGGGAATGTGGCTGTGAATGGAAAACAAACGAGTTATTCTGAAAAAATTTCGTCAGCAGCTTTCTGAGATAGTTTGACTGGTTGCCACTAGTCACTGTGGATATACATTTGACTTTTCAACACAATCTGTACGAATCGGTAATTGTGAAGGCATTTGCGAAAGACAGATTTTAACCCACCTGAGCAATCTCTACATTGCAGCTGCTCTGGACCTTTTCCGTCAAGGTAGTCCTCACCCCAGCCATCAACACCTCCAGTGGCTGGTACCTTAATCAATTCTGGAGTTGGGGTGGCCGTAGGCGAATCTTTGTCTTTCTTTTTCCTTCGACGGTAACTCTGCTCCTCGCGACACTCATCAAGCATATGCTTACGTAACGACGCCTGAGACGGAAAGCTCTGTCCGCAAGTGCTACACTCTGAAGAACCTCCATTGTATGTTGAGCGAGCGGAGCGTCTCTGGGGTCGATCTTCAGGTTTACGCTTGCGTCTTGGGTCCTCTTTGCCTGTGTGAAGAGAATAATCATGTAATATCACGAAAAATAATATATGCAAAAGTCTTTTTAAAAGTCCATCTCGTCTGATCAGTTGTTCAACATATAGCAAATACTTAGAGGCGGTATAAACTTATACTCCACGATTTAGGTGCAACCTTGTAGCAACTTAAATACAGTACCTCATATTCCCTCCAAAATTTACCATTATTTTGCTGTAAACTGCGCTTGGACTGAAGACCCTTGCCAATACAACCTAACTACGGGTAGATTAAATGTTGCTTACCATAATCGGTTCCGTTGAGTGGTCCTCCCATTGTTGAGCTTCCGTCATCACAACGCTTTGTGTTAAGCACGGGGCCAAATTTGCGCTGTTTAATCTGACGAGGTGAAGATGGTCTTTGGATACCGAGACTAGTCACACCTTGCGCTTGGCCGCATTGCACGATGTGACTATGCAGATCGGATGTCCTTCCGAACATGCGAGAGCACTTAGTACACTTATGTATCCCTGACGTACTCCGAACGACAGCCGGTGTCGTAGATTGCCCTAAAATACCAGACGGTCGCATATTTGCTCCAAACTGCATAAGAAGTTCGGGAGGTGCTGAGGAGTGGCCTTCCAGCTCCAAGTGTGTTGCGACTACGTTCGGATGATTGGTCATCTTGTGTTCTGTGATCTCTCTGAGCGAGGTTGCCGTACAACTGCATACCTGGCATATAAACAGCGTTAGCGATTCTCGTTTGATTTCTTTCTTGACAACAGGGTTAAGACCAAGACAAGCACCTAAAGCGATTTGTTCCTCTCCGGGAGGCGCTGCCGACTCCGGAGCTACTAAACCAGCAGAGATTGGGTGTGCCGTCAACGCAGCGTTTGTTGATGAGAGCGCCGGCCGATTTGCATAGATTTGTACAATATGGGTGATATCCAATGTCGGTGGGAAATTGTTCACAAGCCATGGCATGCAGTTATTTGCTTCGACCCGTTCAGGCTCGAATGCCGAAGCTTGGCTTGAGCCTGGCAAACGGCCGTCGATATGGTACTGCAAATTTTCCGAAATTCGGTGACCAAGGGTGCGATAGAATTCTTCCTCGGATGGTGAGCGCTGATTATTGCTACTGTTGCTACTGCTTACAGCTCGAGATTTTTGCTCTTGTGGTGAGCGTTTATCGAGCTGCTTGATGTGCACAACGGTATTGTGCCTTTGCAGGTTTACCAGCGACGTAAAACTCTTGTTGCATTGTTCACAGCTGACTGTCGTATCGATAGGGCGATCTGGTCTACTCTCTAACGCTACCCCACTGGTACCGGGCTCGCTTTTCACATGAACCCCGCCACTGATGGCGCTATTACCTCCACCAACACCTCCACTAGCTCCAGCTGTCTGTGTGAGCTGTAATGAGCAGTTTCCATTTTCCTTATCATTTATCAGACGCATGTTCTCCGAATAAGTTTTATTGTGTGCTTGGAACAGATGCTGTCCCAACGCGCCAACATCTGGCAGAAGTATGTCGCAGTACGAGCAGATATGATTAGAATCTGGGTGGGTGCTTGTTTTATGTATAACCCACTCATTCGATGAAAATTTGCGATTACATACACGACAGGTGGTATCGACAGCCTCGTGGAGGCGCTCATGTGTTCGCGCTTCCTGACTGCCGATAAAAATCTTGCCGCAATGGCGACACGACAGAGACTTCTTATTTGCGACGGACGAAGTGCCCATCGGCGTTCCCGTGACTTGAGTTGTTGAGCTGTGGCCTGTCCGGCCATTGCTTGATGAAGCATTGCTCGCGCCGTTCGTCGCCCCACTAGTAAGACCGTGAGCCGTTTGCTGATGGCGCAACAAACTCTTCCGATCTGTAAAGGCACTACTGCACTTGCTGCAGGCCACTCCATTTGCCGCCCGCTTTTCTTTGCCTGTCGTGTGGGTCTCCATGTGCTGACGCAGCTGTTCTCGTTGTGCGAAGAGGTTATTGCAAACGTGACATCTAAAATCGGAACAGACCAACAATAGGCGACAAAAGACAAAAGTTGTAAAGTATTGTATGTCTATATGCATACTTGTGTGTATGCGTACGTAGGAAAAAAACCGCAGCGTCCGAAGACCTCGAAGTGTTATAGAGGTTCTAGGCACTCATTCGGTGTAGCTGGCAGGCTTTGAGCAAACTGTCACCATGTGTTGAACCGGTTCATGCATCCTGTAATTACGCTACTTTGAATGTTTTCTACTAGAACAAAGTGGTTTGCATTTTTAAAATATCTTTTAGTGAGTTTTAAAGTTTTAAAATATCTAGTCCACGAGATTAATCTTCATAAATGAGGAAATGCACGAACCTGTACAGATGATCTCCATTGCGCATAGTACTACTTTGCGCTGCTTGAATTACTTGTAGATGGATACCACAATTGGTGATATCCGTCGCTGTCAAGTACTTGTAGTTAATGTGACAGCGAAGGAAGTGCCGTTTCAATGAGAAGACGTGCCGGTAAACCATAGCACATATATCGCACTTAAATACCTGACGGAATAAAAATAAAGGTAGTTGGCATTTCTGTTTCTCGCACACGCATGATAATAATAATGGTAATAATTATCGTAATAATTGAAAGCCATGCTCAGTGGGAGATGGTTTTTTGACAGCACATAATATCGACAACTTTCCCAGTTATAAAAAAACAATTGCTATTTTCTTAGGTAATAGTGAGCATACGATTAGATGTCTTACTTTGAATACTCCAGTACGAGCATCTCCTCGTTGCTGTACATGTATTGGCAGTAACTGGAATTGGTATTCTCCCGGGAGGTGAGGAGGCTCAGCCTGATCCTTTTGCCCATTGGTCCCGTTTGTCGAAGAGGCTGTTGCATTACCGCCCCGAATGCTCTGCGAATAGTGCAAATAGACAGGACGGTGAGCTCGAAGTTAAAACAACAGTAACTTTCAGATAATGAAATCTAACTTGAGGGTTTTTTTTTCTGTTTAGGCACGTAGGTGAAGATCCAACATACTCGTCCTTCGACACCTTCTGCAAAGAATTTAGTTCCCAACAGTAAAAGTCTGTTTTCAAGTGAAGGTCCTATAAAAAAAAAAAAAAAATGGTTTGGCTTGATGTTAGTTGTGTACCACAAAATCTGTCTTTCTTTTTTGATAGGACTTAGCCTATATCGCTCACCTCTTCAACGTCATCGCCCTCCTCCTCGATTGAACCTTCTCCGCGCATCTCATGTCCATCATCAGTTTCCTTCCATTTGGGGCCCTGAACCATCGTCTCTCCATTAACTACTTCTCCATCGTGATGTCTGTTAACAATATGGCCGTTATTATCAATTACTACTGCAACATTGTTTTCGTTATGTAGGCGAAGCTGACTTGTACCGTCCCGCTGTAAGAACTTTTGACGTAGAGTTTGTTGCTGCTGCTGTTGTCCATTTTGAGGATTCAGGTGATTTTGTCGGCAGCTATGAAGATGCTGAGAATGACCGTTGCTCGTGCCGGGTCCTCCCGCGGCGCCCGCAGAGACGTGATCTTCTTCGCACGAAATTCCACCATCAACGGACTGCACGTCCACTGCGGTCTCTGTGCAGGTCAGCTCGTCGATCTCCATGGTATCGCCAGCAGACTCCATGGCCATTCTGTTGCCAAGTCGTTACCTAGAAAAACAGACAGGGACAAAGATTATTAGGAGTACATACTGCATGGCGCGTAACATAAATGATACACTTGGTTAGACTGAAAACAAACAACAAGCTCCACTAATGGAACTTCAACCGTCGAGTCGAATAAATAATGCACCATTGTCTATAAATATAAATAAACATCTGCACGAGTCACTCATAGTGAACGTTGAAACCACTCATGTTGATATATAATAGATACATGTAGCAAGTACAAGAATATCTGATTAATGAACAAATAGATCTGCCGTATTTTGTAAACTGAAAATCAGCAAAAGCAGAAATGATTACACAGATTACACACAATTTGCAAAGTTACTTTAAGTTCCTTTGTCCCAGTATCATCGCCAAGCTCAAGGCATAGTCTATTTTTACTACGTGCACTCTTCTCTGCCGCCATTGTGTCATTTTCTTACCGCTCCGATCAAAATTAATGCACAACGACGTGAAACAAGTTGACAGTTAAGGAAAATAGTAGCAGAATTCTTGCGGTTTCCGAATATAGTAGCTTGCTTGACCAGACTCTTGTCGACAGCTACTCTGAAGTTCTGCTCTGGGACCGATAGCTGAGAGTCGTTTTTGCAGCGCCGCCTTCGAAGCATCAGCTGTAGATTATCCAAAGAACGCCGAGGGGCCAGAGGTGAGCGTAACAGAAGCACAGAGTCGCTCTACGTGACTGGTTAATCAGCTGCTGTTGCCCGTTCCTCAGCAGCCGATATTCTCTATTCTATCCAGTCACATTTCAAATAGTTTTATGTCGCTGGATAGCCTAATAAAATCAGTGTAATTCAAAAGACGATGTTCAGGAGTAGATTTTCGAGCTTCTGCAGTGCATTAGCAAAAAAGCAAGGTACAGGCTTGCAATTAAAACTTTTAACGTTTAAAAATTCGTTTAAGAAGAATTAGGTACGGTCTAGTGGCTCTGATAACTCTGCCAACAACGGCGATTATGACCCTCTATATATTGGCCAGTTGCGTCACATATGGCTGAAAGGTGTGCGTACACGTTAGCGACACTTGTTTTATCAAGCGTATCTCTCCTCAACATCTGCCTTGAGTTCGATGTGACGCTAGCCCATTTACAAGTATCACCAATCACGCATCGTAGACCATTTCGCGCTTGACACAAATCAATTCATAAAACAGGATGATGATGATGAACTGAAGCCAACGCATGCATCTGTGCTTCCAGCTTGGCGGTTATTCTTTTCTTGCTGTATTTGTACTACGCTAAGTTTGGTTGTGTTATGATTTGTTCAACACCGGTCCTCTACCTTGAATTGCATACTACCTATTTGACAATTCCCACGACGATTGTTGCTCACTGCCTGACCTCTCTGAAGCTGCTGTTGACTGTGGCAGCAGAGGCGGCAGCAGTAATAGAAACAGGCGCCAACTGAATAGTCACTCACGCACAGAACCGCCACTCTTATCACTATGATCATCGCACCATTATTATCATTCTCATCATCAACACCACCGCCATCATCATCATTATTATTGGCATCATGAGGCAGGTCGCCGGTTAGTAGTGTTAGTGGTTCTCTGCCACCCCACTCTTGCTGCGGCCGCCATCGCACATTGGTGTGTGACTCTGTTTTCTGTCTGTCTCTGACGGACTCCCTCCGTGTCTGCTTATCTCGCATAAGCGGCGGCGGCGGCGGCGGCGGCGGCAGCAACATCATCCACAACAGGATTAGCGTAACTCTCTGTTGCTCTCGATAGCCAACAGCCGCCGCCAGACTGGCTCAAACACTCGCTCACTCAGCGGCCGGCTGCTTTAGCTGAATAGCGAAACGTCGTCATCCTTTAAATAATCGCCGCAGGAGAGAAGAGAGCCATAGTATGAAGCAGCGACTGGCTAAAAATCACTGCTACCGTCATCAGGACACGCACGCACGCACGCACGGCGTACCATCACCGCGGAAGCATAGGGGAGAAGCGTAGAGTGCTGCTAGTATAGCGCGACCACTGTCGAATAAAGCTAAGTGCACGGACGAACGGACCTTCCAGTGGCAAGTACGCCTTCTACCGTTCTAGCTGGTGAACGTATAGCTACAAGTATTAGCGTGTTTCGTAGGCTATGTGGCTTCCGCGATCATACCGATACCGTAGGGACGAGGGAGAAGTGACAATAGAACGAGAGTGGCCGCAGCAGCAGCATCAACAAGACATTGTCGACGTACATAAGAAATATGACGACGACGATAACGAAGTCATCTTTAAACACCATAAGGGTGACCAATGCGAACTGTCATTAACGAAAAATGAGAACGACTCAGCCTTTTTCGTTGCAGATCTCGCTGCAAAGGTACTGCCCGCCGTAGGGACGCGGCGTCGGCGTATTACCGCTAACTAGTGCTAGCTAGTTCCTAGTAGTTAACCAGTTGCTAACTGTTCCGCTACACGACAGCCTCGGAAACGCTCTGTCTGATAGTTTGGGTAGATAACGTAACAGTTAGTATCGGTACTCGTAATGGTTGTAGACGGTGGCCGTCGTGGATGGTGAGAATCGCGCCGACATTTGAGCGATGTTTTCACACAATGACACGCGCGCACCGACCGACCGACCGACAGACAGACAGTCGCACAGCGCTTTACACGTCGCCACAGCGCTGAGCGCTGAGATGGAGCGATATCATTGTGCCACACGATGATAGCAGCAGCGGCTGCAGCAGCCGAGAAGGCGACGAAGAATGAGAACACGGTTTCAGTTACTGTTGGTCGCTGTCCAGACGCGACGTTTCACGCCGACGACATCAGAGACTGAAGCGTGCGTCTTGACCCAAACAAACGAGTCAGCAAAGACGATGTCAATAACTGTAACACAATGACTGTATAACTCATTGAATATACATGATTATGCTAGTATTGTGGATTCAAAGCACTCCGCGAGTCCCACCGGCACAGAGATCATCACCCAGATATGACCTATAGATCTACTATATATTTATATCGAAGATGCTTCGGGCTGTCCCATAATTTTGGCTCGGTGGGCCACTTAGATATCCTACAACACTATCTACTTTATTCAAATGCACTCATAAGTAGAGATCATTATCATTGTCGCACTCGACGCTTTTAACACAGCTTCGAAATGAATGTTTTGTATTACAAGTCCGGTACTGCCTTAATTGAACATTTCTTCAGACTTAATACTTTTACCATCACTACTGCTACTGCTGCTGCTGGGTTCGATAGTAGCAGGCGTAATTAAATTGTCGACTGGCCACGGCGAAAACGGGTCTATGTCGTAACCAGCCCGTGTCAACTGGAGACACTATTAGCCACGGCAGACAACCGCCATGTTGCTACACACACTGATTCACATCTATCACACGTAGTACAGTTTACGGAATATGTGCAACTAACTTCAGTCATAACTTTCCAAGGGTTTCTTCAAGCAGCCTAACACGCTCCGTGTGTAGGGTAACACTTTGGTACTATTACACGTACTCGCTTGGCCAAAGCACAGACCCGTTGAAGATGGAAAGACGAAAGCAGACCGTGGCAACATATTTACCTCACTAGGAACACAGAAACAATATCAACAGGCACTCCGACGCGCCATCGATCGACCGACTGCATTGCTCTGCGCTATGCGGTGCTCCACTTAATTCTACCTACAGATGCATCACCGTAACAACTGCACCGACGATGACGACGACGACGACAAAATCCACGACTACGTCAGTAGTCGGCTGGACAACTGATGTGGGCTGTTGATGTTTTCGAAGTTGCCCTGTACGGCCTCTCCTTACCTGTCTCTTTTATTCAGACTATTCACGAGTCCTATGCAATTCACCCTTCGCCTATCCGCCTCCGCTACACCGTAGGGACCCCATCGGGTGTTGTAACTAGCAATTGCACATCACACACTTTAAAGTGCCTATCGCGAACCGTCTCCACGGAGTGAACAGTAAAGCGCTGTATAGGACAACGGCGTTACAGCATCATCCACAACACTCCCGTGATGTCGATGTATTATATATTCAATCGCCGCGACGAAGGTTGCGGTCGTGATGTTGATCCGTGGGCGATAGTCTCGCTCGTTTTCTCCCAGTCTCTGCCGGGACGACCAGTTAAAACAGGGTCCGGTCTCCAACAAGTTGCTACTGCTGCTGCTGCTGCTGCTGCTGCTGCTGCTGCTGCCGCTGCTGTGAGCGGTACAAGTTCCCGTCAACTTGCTTTTCTACATCCACTGCCGCACTGAGAGACACACAAACCACCGAGATGGATAGACGTGCACACCAAACAAAGAAAAACCAGTTAGCGACTAGTTACTTGTTGTAGTAGTAGTAGTAGTAGTAGCAGCAGCTATCGTCGTGGACGAGCGGAGAAACAGCGATGAAACACGCACGGCTAGAAGCCGGCCCCTGACTGCTCGTAGCATTCACGGTGGCCGCAGTCGACTTTGTTACAAACAGCTCCGACTCATTGTGAGTGTATAACAGCACCGTGCCGCTGGCAGCCAGATTAAGAGTTTCGGCCGTGTCGCGACAATCGTCAACGCTTGCCGTTGCCGCAGCTGTTACTGCCACCGCCGCAGCCGTCTTTTGCAGCTATTCCCCTCTAATACAACGCAGCACAGCTACGGCTGCTGCGATCACCACTACCACCACCATCACGACGACACCACCACCACTCACTACTGCTACCACTAGTCGGTCCCGTCTGCCCGAGCTAGTGCTGCACAACAAACAGTTGAACCACCGACAGCAGCAGCGGCTGCTGCGGCGCGGCATCCAGAGCTCCCTCTGCCTGAACGCGCCAAGGTGGCAGTCAGCCAGGAAGCAGCGCGTTCAAGGCGCCGCCACTATCGCTTTTACTACGACTGCTGGTGACCAATGCTGTTAGAAATTGGTGGCAGCAGCAGAGCTGCTCCAGACCACTGCAACGTTCACGCAACACACACACAGTGCACAAGGCTTCTGCTCGATGTACCACTGCTCTACCCGCTGCAGTAGCAACAGCAGCAGCCGCAGTGACATCCGCGGCGAACAGTTCGATAGCAGACAGACAGACAGAGAAGATGCAGCAATGGCTACGAACTCATTTGTTCGCTGATCGTCAGATGGCGCCCCATGCGATTGGCTCCCTTGCAGCGGCTTCCTCTGCCGCTTAGTTCCGAGCGCGAGCGGACGACGGGTGCTGCTGGTACGCGGCTACCGCTAGGTGGCGGTGCTGTCGCTAGTCGTTCTTATTGCACTGAGCGCGCATCAGCGCAGTAGCAGAGAAGCGGCTCTACGCCACTATCGTGGGCTCCTGCCTGTTGGCCGTCTGAAGAGGTTGAGATAGACCAGAACACGCCAGGCTCTGGAAGGGAACAGGCACCCCCCAATGCGAGTTCTCTGCCTCGTCGTTACAGCGACCGTAAGAAGAGATCAACCTTTGCGTCGATGCGAAATTTCCATATTAGCAGTGCAGGTTTACTTGTTTGCACAAACGAGCTGCTAAGCCGATATTGCGAAGCTGATAATGGTCGACGATTGCCTTGTCCTTTCAGTGCCATTGACTGGTTGAGACAGCGAGTCCTGACAAATCAGAACCTCAATGGAGAAATATGTCCTGCTCATTCTAGCTGAGACAAAGGGATCCTCACAGATCCAGATGCCAGGGCTGCTCCTCTGACAAGAGTGAATGGCTCCAACAGTGGAAAATGGCGCGAGGAACATGTTGAAGCAGCCGAGCAAGACACACTGATTAGGCCATGAAAAGTATAAATGTATGCGCTTTTCTGAGATTCTGATATGATAAAAGGTTAAGGGTGTGACAAATGAACTCTGGCTTAGGAACTGCTGCAGGTTTCGAATTTGGCACCTTTGCTAATGATAACATGTGGCCCCCACAATATAAAATTATTGTAAACATTGTCGTCACAGGACACAAATAATCCGCCTGTATTTATATGTAATATTTCAAAGTATACCAGAACTAAGGATATACTGAAGGAAAACACAATGAGAAAAAAGAAACTGGAAAAAGAAAAGACTGAATCCCTATAAGTTAATTAAAAAGCTTTAAAGAATATGAGCATTTTATTCTGAGTGCATTAGTTCTTTGAAAGTACACGCACGAGATGTGGTTTTCCATAAACAGCGGAACTGGTGTGCTAGTATTGTACTATTAGGTAATTTAACCTAAGCTATTGTCATGGCACAAAGAGCTACGGTCAAAAATCTTTCTTTAATTCTGCTCGAAACATTAACCTGTAGCCCACCGTGTTCGCTGACGTCACGCAACTCTCCGCCGCAGGGGATATGTGATCTGAGATCGCTTAGAGGACCGAACGCACATAGAAAATTCAGTCAAGCTGGTTAACAAACTATGCCAAGACCACGGTTATATTTTACGATTGCTATTGACTGCATATTTTGTACTGATTATAAAAGTTACGTATAAAGTTGCCTAAATTGATGGCCTGCCGCGGTGGTAATGCCCCAGGGTAGGATGTGTGCGTACTTTTGTATGTTTAGCGGTTCTTAGCAGGTAACGAGCTCAGTAAAGAGTTTATATATATAAATAGCTTCTATTTTAGATATTACAGTTTGACACACCGCTTATACAATGGGAAAACGTTTCCACGAAGACAGTTCGAAAGAATTCGTTAAATATGCACGATAAAGCTATAATATAAACCGATAAAGGTACAATGAAAACCGATGTGACGATTTCTTCTAATGAGCGTTCATTGCTAGCTTGTGCATTCAACACTTCTGTGCCTAACTAGGCAACCTGTTTGTCAACCGTAACCGATATGTTCTGCGATTTCGTTTTCCTCACGGTTTACCCCCCCCCCCCCCCGCCCGCTCCTACACTATGTGTTCGGCCATCTGTAACATATATGTATACATATATTTGTATTATAACATCATATTTCTTCTCACACGATTCTTGTTCTTGTCATGAGACGGCTGCAAGTTCGAGGCGCATCCGAAGGCTATTGCAGAAGAGCTAGCAGTTCGCAAGCTCACTCTACGATCAACGGGCGGTCCGTCAGTCAACAGAAGAGCTGAGAACGATTGGCCAAAGTCGACTCAGTACTTTCTTCTCTAGTTCCTCCCAATCGTTTTCCGCTACTGCATTAACACCGATTGAAAACTTACGTGCAACAGTATTGACAGCCTGGACTCCTCACATTCTTTACACTGGATACACTGGAACTGAAAGCGATCGAATAAGCTAAGTTTGACTGGCAGAGTAAACATTTTCTACTAATTTCAACAAACTAGAAGGCATACCGATAAATAAAATACATTTACAGTAATACATTTTACGGTTGATGGAACATAATACAATGAAATCTAACGGAGTCAGTGGAGTCACGAAGCTAACCCGCCATCATCGCTGCCGTCATCGGCACCACCACTGTCGTCTCATGCGATAAAAAAAACTGCGCGGTACAGAGAGGAGCATCCGACCAATGACTACTTAGTCTATCACTAGCCGAAGACACTTTTGGCTTTTCCTGCATGGATGTTGTTCTTTCTAGCCGACGAACTGTAGTCCACAATATTGAAGTGCGCGGAGACAGACAAAAAAAAATCAGACAGAGACAGACAGGAAGAGAGGCAAACGTCGAAAATTTCAAATCGAATTCTCATTATATCACACAGAGTCAGCCATCGTCGTTTGTTTACTCATCGTAGCAGCGGACAACACACAAACCCATTGGAGACCGATGTTACGAAGGACGTACGTTTGTTTTCCACGAGATACCTTCAATGATCGAACAGAAAAAGACAAATAGTACCTTCGTCAGGGAGAAAAATGCGATACATGCGTCCAGTAGAAATAAGCTATTAAAAAACGTCAGCGAACGCAGTATACTGGGTGCCTCAGGCACACGCAGTTACTGAGAATGATCTGCACGAGGGGCCGAAATGCTAAACCCTCCCCTCCCCCCCCCCCATGTACGGCGTACAAGATAACGGAATAGTTAAACTCGGGATGCTTGTTAATGCTATTTAGTAGCAAGTATTGTGTGATCGGCAACATTAAGACTGGCTGGCATGAGCTCACTTGTGGCACTACGCACGCTGGGGTGATACAAAGAGGAAGGATGACCCACAGACAGCCCCTCACGTAATTCTATAAATGTTGTGCAGGAGGAATTTTAGCAAAGTAGCATATACTGATATGATACAAATAATACTAGTACACTATATATTACCGCATGACCATGGTCAAACTGTGGAGCAACATTGAATACTATGGATTACTGTGATGAGCCTACGACTGCGACTACAGCCACTCTTAGTACTGAGAGAATGGACTACCGGGACGAAGAGCTGCAGCGCACCGACGGTTTGTTTGTAGCTTGCTTGCCGTTGCTGCTGCTGCTGGTAACAGCAGTCGGTCGCAGAGTGGCTCGCCAGCTTCCCCACGATTGCCGCCGCCATGTTGAGGAGGAGAATAGGCCACAATGCGCGTTTGCTATTCAGCGGGAGGCAGCATGCCATTGCGGCAGACCGGCTACTGCCTGCTGTGGGCCGAATTAGAGTCAGCGTCACCGGGCCAGGTAAACAGGCCCCGAGGGAACCATGATCGACGACCAGTTGGACTCAACAACAACAGGAACGGCAGCAGCGAGCGTGCGTACAACAGCATCTGTTGACAACAGTAAACACACATATATACCTACTGGTAATCACCGCCACCTGTTGTTTTGAAGCGCCTCAGTTCCTAGCTAACTGTTGTTGTTAATATAGCGGCACGATTCAATCATCTTACAATCGCCCTAGAACACGCACACGCACATAACTTAAGAAAGAACTCAGACATCTTGAAGTGGTCGTACTATTAGTAGGAGGGCAAATAGTAGAACGAAAACAGCAACAGCAGCACAACAACTGCACTAGAGCCCAATATGGTGCCGGCAGCACAGAGTCGCGGTGATAGCGAAACACACGTATGAAGTGAGCGTTTGGTCACTCATCGTGCATTTGCAGAGGATCTGTACAACTCCGTAGAATCGAAGCAGGTGGTCTTGGTAATAGTGCGATACTTACTTGTTGATCAACACTTCCTCGACAAACCGTTTGAACCAGTGTCACCTGGGCAACTGCATCGCCTCCAGTTATCACTTATACACACGCACACGATGCTGTTGACGTCCACGGTGATGCTACTTGTTATGCTGCTACTGAACTTTTAGAAAGTCGTCGAATCTCGCACGACTCTATTTTTGATAGCACAAGTCTGCACCAATCGGCTAGAAGAAAAGTCCACAACGACTGGCGATGTCGTCGTTACATGGAATCGACACGATAGCGCCCACTATTGGACACGATCACCATCCATCTGGGTAATGGGAGTGTGGGCTCACGGTCGGTTACGGCAGACGGAGCGGTACACGAGCAAGCTTACTCTGCACTTTCGGGCACGCACACATCTAGTTACCTTGGGCCCAGGCTGAACTATTGCCTTGCGACGGCTACGTCTTTCCAAGTGCTTCAGTCAGTCAGTGGCCGTACTACGGCTGGCCAGCCCCTCTGCTGTGGCCGTTTCGCTGGCTCTGACTGTCTATCGACTGGCTGCTTAGTGTTTCACTGCGACAATGTGTTCATTCCGCTAAACCGCTCTTCTCGAACCATTCGCTCACTTAGAGAGAACACGCAGTTATTTACAGACACCGAGGGCGAGCAGGTGTTGTCGTTGTCGTTACTGTAACACTAATAAATAATGATGGTGGCAGCAGTACTGACCAGTGAACAATCTGTCTGTGCGCACCCCGGGGGGAAAGGGGTTGCAAGGTGTGTGGCACTTAAAGATTAAGAAAAAAAGACGACAACGAGGCGTTTCACGACGACGCAGACAAAACGGGTTCGGTAGAACTGTCGCAGCGGCTGTATGCGCAACCTGTCTTCGATGCTCCGGCAAACACTTGTTGAGTCCTATTGCCGTCCACGAACAAATACAGCATCGGCAACACTCGTTCGTCGTCAATGAGCGAAGCCTTTAGGCGATTTCTTCTAACGGCGAGTAACTTTAGTCAGAGATGTCCAGCGAACGGCGACTACATAGCCACAATGTCTACGGCTGCTGGTGCTTCTCCAGCCTTGTCCACTGCCGCTGACCAGTAATAGTCGAAATATCAGCAGTATAGCTAATAGCAGTAAAACAAAGGCACAGTATTAATGCTTAGCGTTCTGTTTCTGTATTTTTGCTGCCGTTGGCCAACGCTTTGTTGCTTGAACGGCTGGCGAGTGACGAGCAGTTTAAGCGACACTCCCTCATATAGACAGACGCTTTACGTATAGTGCACCGTCACTACGGAGAAACGACAGTCCGCTTGTCGCTCACTAAACCGGTCCGGGCTCGTTCTGTTGGTCTATAGCACTGCAGACTATAACAATAATAATAGTGTTATAACTCTAAAGCTGACAGCCTGCTTGTTTCCCGCCTTGCCGTTGGTGACACCACCACGACGACGACTACGAAAAGGACGGCGAGAGCTGCCACCGACATCAGCAACAGTATTAGCAATATTAGTGGCTGTAGCGCTGCTTTTCTACTGCCCCAATCGCTATCCTGCGTCCGCGATGTGTGCGTGTATGTGGGGCGCAGTTATCGTGGACATTCGACTAGCCACAGTCCCCGCGATCGCAACGACGTTGCCTCTAACGGCGGCCGCCCGCGACAAGTGCACCACTAACGACACAGTTCTATCAACAGAAGCCGCACGAGCACGACGACGACGACGACGACGACGACGACACTGGATTCGGGGCAGCGAAAATACCGCGACAAGCAGGGCATAGACGCACAAATACTAACTGCAATAGTCAGACATGGCCTACGCCAACGAAAAATATTACGTTATGGACAACGTACGCGGAAAAGTATTTCTGTTGAAGAAGGATTCAATCACAGAGTCTGCCAAGAAGATTAGATGCAATAAGTTCTGGTTGTCAGACACGCATGCGCTAGATAAGTATCCCGAGCGACTATAAACACAGTTTCACCTGGATCGAGACTGGTCTACGACTACAGCCACCACTACATTATATAACCGCTAATCTCTAAGCTGAGCCGAATGCGGGACACACATGACTAGTTCAAAAGAGAGTCTACGGACTTTGCTCATCGATATTTGACACGTTGTTGTAGGTAGTGTGTACATTTTTGTTTACCATCAATACCTACTCAAAACTGATAGTTCTTCAGCGCAGAACGCACCACCTGTAGTCAGTTGTGGTTTGTGCCGCGTGAGAGAGCAACGCTGACGATACAACCGGGAGGCAGCACTGTCCTGCCTTTTGACACTCTTCTTCGTTGAGCGTTTATTTCTTTCTACACTGAGCTGTTGCTATCGTCGTCGGTGACGACGCATCACAGCCTACAGCAGCAGAATCAGTGCTGCTGTTGCTGCTACATATGGATGTCGTTGAACAGGGTAGTTAAGAAGAGAGAAAGAGAAGGCGACAGCTGGAGACTGTAACACTGCAACAACAGCAGCAGCAGGAAACTGCGAACTTGTGTCTCTTCGTTAGCACATCCCCCCCCCCCCCGCTAGTCAGTCTCTGTGCGGGTTACCGTTTCGCAGTGGGATCCACAACGGACCAGAGCGTTTTTAAGACTGAACAAGCAAGCAATCAATGTCCGCAGACTAGTGGCAAGTAGGAACTAGTGGCTGAAACAGAGTTACAATGAGGCACTTTGCACCGTTAACAGCTCACCACACTGACCGCTAGCTCCCTTGGGTAAAAGTAGATACACACCACACAGTTCCCGTGTACTATAAGAACAGGCTGTTTGTCGATATTGATGACACATACAGATGCACACGCAGAATGTGTTTCAGTCCCTCTGCCGGTGTCTATCTACCCACTACAGTGTATCTATCTCTGCTAGGCCGCTGCAGCAGTAAAAGCGATCGATCCATCTGGTTCTACCGTCCCCCCGAAGCAGCAGCTGTAGCAGTAGAACTTGATCTGTACAAGCGCGTGCACACACCGCCACTTTGCCACCAGCACCAGCAGCGGAATCACACACAGAGTGTCGGTTTCCCTGCGTGTGCAGCTCACTCCGCCGCTGCCGCCGGTCGGCGCAGACAACAGCAGCAACGATATTACGACCAGCAGCAGGGGTAGCGTAGGCACCGTTTGCCACCGTACCATGCCAATGGACTCACTCATTCACTCACGAAAAAAAAGTAGACTAATTCACTTACAGAGAGCGAGCGCACACAATCGCTAACAGCGGCAGGCTGGCTCAACCAGTGGCCGCCAAACTCACAACTCCCGCCACAGCTCAACGCAGCAGCAGCAGCAGCAGCTCAATTCAGCGCCATCAGCACTATCGCCATCATCTTTACCGCGATCACTAACAAAAATTGTTATTATTAAGGTTAATTGCTGATTGCCATACTGGTTCGTAAGTTCGCTGGACAAATCCTAGACCAGTCGAGTTGGCTAGACTACTTGCGCGACAAGTCTTCGATGCTATACCTAACAACAAGTAATATCAGGGTCTCGTTCGCCTACAGCCAATGGTGAGAAATGATAAAAACATAAAAAAAAAATAAATAAATAAATACCACCAGCGGCAGCGGCGGCAAAATAGCTTCAAGTGGCAGAATCAGCAGCAGCAGCAGCGGTAGCGCCAGAACGGCGACGGCGGCGGCGCCGCTGTAACCACAGCAGCAGCGGCACGAACAGCAGACAACAAAACGGCGAGAGCGGTAACTGCGTTATAAGAAACACACTGCTGTAGCTGATTGGCCAGTCGGTGTCTCGCTGGCTGGATGGCTAACGGCTGCTGGATACTTATTGGCGCTGTGAGCGAAGCCCAGCAACAGGAATGGCCGCTTCGCTGTCTGTCTCTGTTGAGCGCTGTTACTGCTGCTGTCGTTTCTGCCTGCGCAGCGGAACGATGTGGGTCGGCAGCACTGTGGCTGGCGCGCTACGGGAAAAGGAAAAGCGCGCGCATTGCCAGAGCGAACCATTGACAACTGCGGTAACAGCTAGAACAGCATTAACATAGAGCCACAATTCCCATATTGAGACACACGCACAAGCAACTAGCATTAGCCCCTACCGCCCGGACGCGACCGCGAGTCACGACGAGGGAGCAAGAAGAAGCCGCGTGAACCAGTGCCGACATACAAGAGCTGCTGGAAGAGGCCAGCACGAAGACGGTGGCGCAGAGTAGACCAGTGCGATGAACTGCGGCGGTGGCGCCGGCAGAGGGATAGATGACGGGGCGATACGGATGGCCGGTACAGCTAGGCAGTGTTGCTTGAGTAGAACGGAGACGGCTATATCCGCGACTAGTGGTCATGCTGCTAGCGGTGGCTGCAGCGATGGTCGACCACGCTACGCGCCATAGAGCTCGGCCGTCGCGAACAACACCGCCGTTGTTGCAGAACACTAGCGACAACTTCTTTACCCTGGTAACACTCAGTGACGACTACGGGTGATAATAGAATATACGAGGGGGGGGGTTTACTCCAAATAGGCGCGCGGGGTTGCCATCGATGGCGGTAAACAGCGGTCAGACGTAACTGCCGCCGCTGCAGCAGCATGAGAGTTTGCATTTGTTAGGGTGATGCGTCATTGTCGCTGCCGCAAGATAGAAACCAGAACGGCAGATGTCGGCGAGCTGTAGAAAACGACCGCACTAGAGACACGCTTACTGCCCCTTGAGGCTAAATAAGCACCATTCCATTGTTTACAGGTAATGAATGTCTTAAACGTTGTGTGTGCAAGGCCAGTGACTGGATATTTGAAGATGGCCGGGGCCGTTGAAGTGTCGTGTAAGAGAGTAATTGAGAATTAGTGGGTAGTGCTTTCTGCGGAATAAAGTTCACCTGTCGGAGTCGAACTGCGTACTCCTTGACCTACGCTGAACAGACATTTCTCTGATGGTGTTCGACCGTACGTAAACGCGTTGCCCAAGCCTCAGAAAAAATGGGCGGCACAAAGTACACATGTCCTATCTACACAAGGAAGCACGCCGCTTGAATTATGTACAGTCCACCAGCAATCGAGTCCTATTAATTAGGGACCCATATACGGATCCCATATTTACAAAATGATTTTTTTCAGGTGCCCGATGCTAGGCCATAAGCTTTTAATGAATTATCTAAAGCAGTAAACCAGCACTGATGGCAGAGATAGTTGTTAGAAAAAACCAATGCTTATGTTTCTTTTTGTAGGCCTATTTGTATTGCCTGCATAATATTTACGCTTAGATCTAATAGATAGATTTTCCATACAGCCAAGGAAAATTATATTTATCCTCTTTTGCTTTGGCTGGATTTTACGTTACACCACAATAACGATTACGATACCCGGTCCAATACATTATAATCATAAGTATATAAAATACAGGAGAACGTCTGATTCTCGAACGTTATGTATGTCTATGATACCAATCACGGCCATTGAATCGAATTGGTGATAATAAGCGATTCCAAATACAGTTGTTTGCGACATTAAACTCTAGAACATTCAATTAACAACTACGAAAGGAAAAAATATATTTTACGCTTTAAACCCCCCATCCCTGTGGCATCATAGTACTTGGTACTGTCCACTGAAATCTCTGTCGTTTGGGGTTAATAAGGTGGTAGGAGGTTTATGGCTTCAAAATAATCTAAGAGACACAACAGTTACGAGAATAACTTAATAGGTGACTAGAGTGATAGTAGTGGACGTTCCGGTAGCCATTTAGGCATCATGGCAACATTGAACCCTCCCCGGTATGTTGCATCCGTTTCTGTAGTTTGTTTTTGAATGAAAAACAGCTTTTCTTTAATTAGACATTCTTTGATAATTTAATTTTGGTTGTTGCGGCTTAAAGTAACCTCGTATATCAAAATCTTTCCCCAGGACTTAAAACCTGTGTGCAGCAATAGACTAAATACGTGTTACTATAGAAGCGGTAGGATAAAGAAAGCTTACATCTTTTGCACCCATTTGTGTGTTTCTTAACATAGCAATTTACGTGCTGCTCGTGAGGTTTCATAAACTAATAGTTAGACAGAACGGCAAAGATGCACAAAAGCACGGGCAGGCATGTATGATGCGCTACCTGTTTACAGGGCCTCTAATGGGAGATTTTTAGATTATGCATTTACTTGATCCCTCTTCGGGATATCTGGTCTGATCTTTTCTATCTGTTTCACCCAGACAACTTCGGCGTAGATTTTAGTAAGGTTTTAAAGATTCAATGACAACATTGACCGCTTGCGATTGGGTCATACAATTATTATAGTTATAGATATTAAATGTACTTCTCGTGTTATCTCATCGTAATTATGATAGATAAAATAAAGCATTTATAGCTTGTCCAAAACACCCTTCGAATCAAATCGACTGAGATGAAATACTGAAAAGTATATGGTTCTTTAAACTAGAGATTACATTTTATTGAACAAGTAATGGTGCTGATGCTCATCTCATGTAGTACGTTGCCATGGTCGTCGGTGGATCAACGTTCAGCGTTGGCGAATGGTTGTCATGAAATTTCCTAGGTCTGTTGAAGAAGCCCCAGACAAGTGCACTAGGACCCAGCCACCCATAGCACGCGGTTTAAACAAAACCCAAGTAAGCTGACCCATTAAACCTTCTGTCTATTGTGTTTCTCACACCCTGCTCTTCATTAGGTACAGATTAGGTGTCAAATTTTGCGACCCGATCTGTGAAACCTTGTACATTTTTTCTTTGTTAAATAGCATCAGACATTGTAACATTACCTATTCATTCATTTACAGCAAAAAAGGGCTGACGAAAGCACATTTGTTCTATACTTTTACAACGCTTAGTGAAGGAATAATGGTCATTGGTAGCAATTAACCAATATATATTAATGGAAGCTCAGTTTTTCGCTCGTTTGTGGAACACAACTTGCATAGAAACTTTTGAATCATTTATTGCACACACAAGTCAAAACAGAAACTATTGCTATAGCAGCTAACGCGTAATGAAGTAAAGGAACAACGTGTGCCTCAGTATTAGTTACATCGTTAGCAGCATCGTTGACTCAGAACTTCCACGGTTAACTAACAAACTTGGGTAGAAATACCGCAGAGCGGAACTTCTGCTGGGTTTGCAGTTGATATTTTTCGTGACGGTTGTAATTTCAGTGTACGGACTTCTTTACCTAAAGATTCATATTCCGTTTCGGCAAGTATACTTATTATTGATCTGAAGATCGTAATAGAGCTCTTCTTGAGTTGAGAAAAAATTCTTGAAATAACAGTCTTTTAGTAATCTCATAAAACCTGTTACTGACTTCAGTACGACTGACCTTCCCGAACCACCTGGGTGAAGAAAACGTTTACGAAGCTTTTTTTTCAACGCTTTCAATGGCTTCAAAGCAAACTTGAAGTACCATTTTCAAAGCTAGCCTGTGTACGTTGGGACCTACTTAATCTAGGTACAGGTTCGTCTGAACTAAGGAGAGAAATATTGTGAAAAATTAGAATGCAATTATAATTCAACGATACAACTTCCTACTTTGTTAGATATTTTGAGGATAACAGACAAAGCAATATAGTATATACCATAATCATTATGAAACCAACGTAATGATATTAATTAAATCATAGGAATTTGCCAGTCGAGGAATAAAGCTAATATTTTGAAGCCAAGAGAGGGGAATAAGATAGGATCCATAGTGGTAGTAGCGAAGTCTGCAGTCAGAATTTCAATCTTTTCATATAATTTGCACATTGCTGGTATCAGATTTTAGGCTTTTTTCAATAGTCTATTGACTGAAAAAAAATTGCAAATAATTCCAGATTAAAGAAGAAAAAAGGAAAAATAACGGCGTGTACAATTTGATTGTATATTTTATGTATTAAATTTATCTCGGTGAGAAAATCGGCATTTTGCTTGCTCCAAAGGACATCCCTGTGGGTGGTTGGAATCGAACCAGCATGCCCTCCGTTGATGAACCGAGCGCTGGGCATTGGGTTTTTGTTCTTCAGGAATCTTCAATCGTACTGCTCCGTTTTTAACTTAAATTAAGACAACAGGTACAAATTGTTGAATAACAGAGGGCCTATGCGAGGATTCACATAAGAAATGTTAATGGTAAGTCGCATAATAACGACGCTCTCGTTCGGCAAATCTAAAAATTTAATTTCGAACTGTTTGCTTATAGTCTTCACTGCGTACTAAATGCATTACGTAGTTGAGTATTGTCATTATAATAAATGTCCTATTGATTACCGATTTGTAAATATATAAGAGAAAGGCCCGTTATTCTGCACGCTTTTTTAGATTGGGTGGTTTCACGCACAGCAGAGAATTTTCTATTTCAACTTAACTGAACGGGTGCTCGGCAAAAATAACCTACGAAAACTTTGATAATGAACCTAGAACTCAAAAAAGGGCTTTCAAGCATACAAGCGAAGCAGAATGTTTGCCCTACCTTGAAAAACGTGATAGTTATTTTTGAGAAGCGTTTGAATACCACCGCACTGTGATTTGAGAAGGGACCGTTCTCTTTTATTAACCAATGCAATTACTTCCGCTAGACTCAACTGTCCCCCTAAATTGAAACTGAAAAGGAAAAACATTTTATTGTGGACTAAATGAAAAGTAAACCTTCTCTTCATGAACTCTTAAACAGAGTGTATGTGGAACCACATTGGAGAAAGTTAATAGAGTGGCTGAGCTCGGAATTTCCCCTTTCCAGTCGTACCACAGCATTAGCGAAAACGGTTATAATATGCCAATGCATTGAAGCCGCACTTAGAAAGAAAGCTGATTACTACCGTGCTCCGAATATCACAACTAAACGGTAAATTAAAGAATCAATTAAAAAAACTTTGTGCAAGATCTCGTGCGGAACTCGTTTTATAGCATAGTTTTAGGTTTAGAGGCAATAAAAGGGAAACATGTGGACGGTATAAAGCCTTCTTGCATCGTGCTCATGGCAGTTCCGAGATCTTCCTAGTCACATACGCACTTTAAAATTGCATTCAAATAAGGATGTAGCATCTATAGTTAACCAGTTGTTTGGCAAAAAAAAAGTGCAATTTAAAGTAAATTGGAAACAAGAAGGCGCAGTGCTAAACGTACCCTTCAGATTGCTCTTTATCAGGCAAGGTTAGTAGATGAATTGCCACCCTGTGCACGATTCTATCAGTAAGACTCCTATCTGTCTGGGTACAGTTGCGAACCTAAAGACATGTTGTAAGTCATAGAATGGTATAATTTTCGTTTTTTTCTAAGTTTAACACATGATATCTTAAACGAGTAATAACCTAACTATACTCGAATGATTTCCTGCTAGTAACTTGTGGCTCCTGGAATCATTATTACAGCATCCTACCGGAATTTCCTTGGCGCGAGGTACAAAGTCTGTGACTGGCTTTTCTTTTTCGAGACGATGCCGGAGCCTGGCTATGACTTGATCTCTGGGCTCATCCAGGCGTTCAGATAACACCATACAAATCTTAACGAGTGAAAAAGAAGTTAAATAATATAAGAACTCCTCAATTTTTTTTAGTCTGTGTGCTAATAAAGTGCAGCTTGATCCTGAGCTGCCCTTCCTTAGAAGCGTAAATTGAACCAAATGGTTTATAAGTTAATTTGTGACTTTTTCATTTCATTTCGTAATAATTATGAAAGATCATTATTTCCCATCACGTTGTCGCCACGGCAACTTACTCGCTTGGTTGAGGGAATCCTAATTTTATCAATGCGAACCTTGAAACCGCATTTGGGCAGAAAGTCTTCTTTTAGATGCATAAGATAGCTTTGATACTGGCTAAGGTCAGGTTTAGTTCGTTGATATTTGCCATACAGCCCGTAAGGACAACACGGGAGGAGGAATACCTTTGCTGTCGAACTCGACCTGTAAAAGGAACGTCATTGTTATTGAACGAAACAAATAGGTTCCATGTATACTGTATTTGTATCCAGTATACATGGTATCCATCCAGTATCCAGTATGTTAGTTACTATTAAAGCAACATAATTATGTGGATGTCTTAGTGGTTCTGTAAAGTTTCATATGGGTAATTAATGGAGAGGACAAACACCTTCAAAAATCTTGGGGAACCATTGCAAGCATAATCATATATAACTATGACTAACCAATAATGATTTACAATAGAGCCGGTCAAAAAAAGCTTACATAGATGCGAGCAGCGGTATCCACGGGGTCAGTTCGTCGGAATGGTTTCCAATCCACCACTCGGCATCAAATCTGCTTTGAGGTGTTACGGGTTCTTCACGGAGAAAATTGCTAACCTTGGGCGGGTAAAGCGACCATATACGGCGTTTACGTACGTCAATCCCAAGCCCCATGTGCTATTCGAAATAATGTTTTGATACATGCAAAAATAACCGTTTCGGTTAAAATTTTTTTACTTTAAGAGAATGAAAAGTCCTAAAATTGATTATTATTATTATTAAACTCTATGTGTAATGACAATTTTGCTAAAAGCTAAGGCAGTCGATATTTAGTGGGAAAAAAATTTGGTCGTTTATGGAATATGTTGCCTGTAACTATGCAGTTAGCTGATAGGCTTTCATTGAGAAAACGATAAAATGTACCTCCATTGATTACGTAATTTAATATTTAATAATTTAACATAACAGCTACACATAGATTGGCTAATAAGTAATTACAAACAGTGACGACAGCATTGACTTACCCCTTCGAGGATGAGGATGTAGACAAGCAGCCCATTCCCACAACCTATGTCGACAAATGACGTTTTTCGACCGTCGTCCTCTGGATCCCAAAGCGCCTGCAAATGAATTATCTAACAATAAGTAGGGCTATATGGTTGGGTGTTTTCTTCTTGCTTATCTTCAATCGAGCGATAGAAGACATTTAGTTAAGTTACCAAAACTAAAGTACCTCTATTTTATGATAAAGCATATCATTAAATAGCAATCGAAATGATTATTTAATCCGGATAACGAAACTTACTATGAGGTAACTGGCGATGGCTAAGTCCTCGAACACGAATTTCAACGGATCCGTCTTTTCCGGCCAAATCTGGAAAGCACCCAATGGCAATCTTGCAAATACAGTTAATTTAACCGCAAATATTTAAAAATTATTGACCTATTTGAAAAGGCGACTTACATTTTAGGTTCTTATGAGTTTGTTGTGCATAAAAAACTAGCATTAGAAAGAACGTATCCTTTCACAGTTTACTGAACAGGTTAACAACGAGTACCAGAGAATATCTAACCTTTATTAATTCTGGGCCATATTTCAGCTTGAGGTCCCAATAGATGCGGCTATATCTC
Source organism: Varroa destructor (assembly GCF_002443255.2). Lineage (NCBI taxonomy): Eukaryota > Metazoa > Arthropoda > Arachnida > Mesostigmata > Varroidae > Varroa > Varroa destructor. The sequence continues at coordinate 32,317,672 of NW_019211459.1, forward strand.
TCGACACTGACCAGTCCAAGTGATGCAACCTAAAGGAAGGTCATGATAATAAGCATTCGAATGAAACAAATCATCTTTGCGATATAGGGATAACAGCTCTTGAGGAAGTGTTTTAGATTTAGTAGACGGTAGCGATTTAGTTATTCTTGCACTGGTGCCTTCTTTTTCCCCTGTATCCCTTGCTTGACACCTACGGAGCAGCCTTAATAATCGACACCGCATTTTTCACTATTTCTCGACTGTAAAAGGTGAACCGGAGACGAGGATAAGCACGTGTGAGGCTTTACAGAGGCAACTAGAGATCAGGCTGGGTCAACAAATTATCAAACAAGACTTTCGACAGGTGAAACGAATCGCAAAATAGTCTTGCTGAATAACATCGCTATATCTCGTGTACCTTTAGAGGCCTACGAATATCTAATAGATCATCAATATGATAACGCAGCTGGCGGCGGCGCAACGCAAAACGAAAGGCCGAAATTGGAAAATAAATTTATAAATCCATCATCTACATGGGTGCCTCCTTCCTTCGCCAAAGAATACGCGTGATGACAGAACAATAAAGGCAGGATATAATGGGCCAAGGAGATCATTTTCAGTCGTAGACGTAGTTTATCTCAAGCATTAAAAGAAACAGAAGCCAGCTTAACGACTAGTTATTACTTTCTATTCGACTTAACACATCCGCTTGTCTTACTGCACTTTACCGCTTTCATATCCCTCGTCTGCTTTCTTACTGAGTTTCATGCCATAGTTATAATAAGTGGTGCTGCCAAACTTATTTGCCTCCTTTAGGTGCCCTAACGGAGCTGATCATTTTAATAGGTTACATATTTATAGGTAGACTGCCAAAGTAGTACGAACAGTGGCATAGAAAATGTAATACTTTGCTGGTGGTGGGTTAGGAACGGCTCACACCTGTATCTGTTTGTCTTGGCGGACTACGCCATGCGCCCATCGCTCAATACGATCGAATAATTTTGTTGTCAATCGGGGACATGGATCGGAAGAAGTTGACAGTGACACGCTGAAAATTTAACCGGACAATTTTCTCTAAATAAGTCGTACATCAATATAGCATTTGTTGTCACGTGGAGCAAAAACATATAAGTGAGGTACCTCTAATAGGTAGCATGCGATATTCATGACGGCTAATTTAACGCGGACGACCACATGTCATATAATTCTAATGTGATATGTACACAAAACAGTGCATATCACAATTTCTATTATGTACAAGTTATTAAATGAGAAATTTGCTTGTAGGCTCACTTTTGATCGTTGTCATAGACGTCATCATTATCTAATTATACACTAGCTCTAAAAAGTGAAATTAACGGACATACCATTTATCGTTATCATCGAAACGAAGGACGAATTTGAATGGACCGCGTACGACGGGTTCAAGATTGCTCCCTTGATCATCCGCCGATCGTTCCGTAAATATCGATAACTCATGCAACTGAAGTCGGCATTCCTCATATACGCCTGAAAATCTGTTCAGCTGTCCGTTAAAAATCAATCATTCGAAACCAGCCCCAAATCACTGCAATGTATAGATTCGCATCGACTCTTGTTAGAATAGAGAGGTATTTATTATCATTTTTTGTTTGTCGACCCATTGTTAATTCGGCAGCATGTGATGTTTTTGACCTCGTACGTTTACTCGAAGGTATACTTCATTGCTCGCCAAAACTGATTTGGCTGGTAGCATCGATGACAGCTTCGTATATATTGGCATTTGGGGCAGGGGCATGACATAGATCTTCAATAATAAAGGAATGCCAAGAGAACTAAATATTTCATGCACTCCCTTGAACGTTGAAATTCTATTTAGGTCCAAATGCTTATTAGAAAACTATTAAAGAAACTAAAAAAAAATTGCTATAGACCAAATGACGAAATTACCTTCGATGATTTTTCGGCACCAATATCCTACGTAGCCGTAAGATGTCATTTTGAGACAACTGTGGGACCGATGCTGATACAGGCACTGCAACAAAAACAACATTAGTTAGCTGTCAGTTGGCTAACCCTAGTGGAGCAGAATTTTTTATGAGGTTTTTCATGACTTTAAAGTGAATGATATCATTCTAGTTTATGTAAGCAGTGGATCGATTTCACTCGATCCTCTGAAATGGCATTATGTTTTATCTTTTTCTCAATCGATATCTTCTATAATAAACGTGTGATAATGTGACTCGGGCACCTCTTTGCTGCGATGAATCTTGCTGACACACGAGTATGTCACCTCCTGCTAACCGGCCATCAAAAACGTGCGGTTTCGTTAAAAAGATCCAGGCAATAGAGGGAAAACTGCGTATGAAAGGACATCAGCCATCATGGTATTTTAGTTAGAGATAACACTTTAGACTGTCGGTCTTTAGATGGTCTTTTTTGCGGTAGATGCGGTATTTCTTGATAACAATTAGACAGTGCCATTTAATAATAGGAAATTAAATAGATTCTTACCATTCAGACGGAATTGGTTGAGACCTTTTGATCAATCTTAATTTGACCGCATCATCGGCTGCCGATTTGGTCGAAGGTTGAGAACTCATCTGGCTCTCGTATGACCAATTCTGTCGGTGCTTCTCAAATTCGGGTTCTAGAATATATTGTGTTGCTGATACGCTGATAAATAACAATTGGTAACAACAAAAGTAAAATACGAATCACTAGGCTTCAGCTCAACCTTTAGATAAACTGATTGCCCTGACCAAAACTTGAACGCAATGATAATATGAAAATTGCGAACGTAGTATCATATAAGAATTCCTTTTTGAACGTAGTTTTTTTAATAATGAGTGTTCAAAGCCGAGGTCACAACATAACGAAAACATGCAAACAATGAGAAAAAAAAAAAAAGGACACATTTTTGTCCTCGAAACGTCATGAAAATCGACGGAGCGATAACAACCACCTCGAAGTAAAATTACTTAACCAGCTTCAGGTGAGTCGTTATGTAATAACTGGAGCAGTAATTCTAATAAATGACGTTATACGCTTAGGTAGTGCTTTTCAAGTTCAAAATTGTAAAAAGTTGTGAATACTTCGCCTTGAAAAGCGACCTAAGAAGGTAGATGTGCGATGGTCATGGACCTCGACAGATGACATCAGTCCACCTGTAGCATGGCACGCTATGCCGAACGTAACTAGAAAATCGCGTTCCGTCTATTATTAAAGCTAAAGCTAATTGTTCTACATCCTTTAATGGTATCATGCGGAAGATGGTGAAATAATAAACTATCAACAATACACGCCTTTTATTTGGAAGAACAGTACTAATGTAAATCGTATGGGTCAGTGAATAAAGTTAACGCCTCTGCAAAACAGTCAGTTTGTTAGGATTAGCGTAATCGACTCACGGGCAGCTCTAAAGCAGTTGCAACGCTGATAAGCGCTAAACGCTATGAGGTCGGTACTATCGTTTAACGTTTAACTAGTGCAGTAAGAATTATTTTTAAATATATTTGTTTCGATTTGTTTTCGTTCCTTGTGCTGGTTTACTGTGTCTGTTAATAAGAACCCTGGAAGTACGATGCACAGGATGAAAACAACATTTCACTTGTAAACAAGATTGAGTCTAGTATACGTGCATCAAGCTGACACGATTTACTACAGAGTTTTTAGACTATGCTTACTGACCTCGCATTCTTGGTATAGTTATATAATATCATTTTTCCGCTTACCGCTATTTCATATAAAATAGAAATATATGTGAAGTAAATGATAAACGGATAGTCTACTGAACTCATCAATCTAATAAACATTTGTATGTTTAAAAGCATTTCTAATTACCGTTTGGCTAATAATATGAATTTCGATAATTTATCTAACTAACACATTTTTTTGGGGCCTTTTATTTCGAAGAAGCGTGCCATTGTGACTGAACAAACAGGCAACGATCTGCAAGCGAATTTTCAGCCTGTCGTTGTTCTTACCTGTCGAATCCGATCATCACTTTCACGTCGCAGCATCCTACACGCGACCGCTTTCCTGACGTTAGTACTTGTCTTCTTATAAAGTTCTTGCTGCAAATATTAACACATTGCCGTTTCCAGGGTTATGAATAACTGATGGAAACAAAGTAGTGGCACTTAGATAATCGTCGTTGAAAAATTCAACACAGACAGCTCCCGTCGGTTTCTACTCGTTGATTTTTAATCCCTCGTACATTTGTTTCTTTTTAACAAACCTCAAGCCTTCCTTTGCTCATCGATAATTAGCAAAATACGTACGTTGAATGAAGTGGCTTTATGCCGTTGACATAGTAGGTTCTTTGGCCACCGAGGTTAATGGCTAACAACAAAAAAATCCAACGAACTACAACACAGCAGAAACCCGTACAGCGGGTAGAGCTTAACGTTCCTTTTTTTTTAAAGACTCGCACCTTGCTCTATAATAATAATACACCTTTTTGTTTCCATACAGTTTTCCATACAGATTTTTTTTCGATGGAAACTCGTTCCACTCGTAGAGTTGAAATAGTCCCGCGGTTATGGTTAACTAGTCAGCTGTTCGAACACATCTCCCAAGTGCGAGAGCGTTCGTAATTCTTTCGAAATCTTGCTCTACACCGCTGAATGAATCGTCCGCACGGTAGACGGCTGTACACCGAAAAAGTGATAACGCAACGGTTCCCTCCTCTTTGCCAATGTGGTTAGCAGGAAGGCTTGTCCGTGTATCTGTATGCGCAGCTGATCTAATAACGATCCTCGTTTTCCCTCTCGCCAGCCGCTCCCATCTGTACAGCGTATTGCACACTGACGATATCATATTCTTATCAAGCAACAACACTCGAAAAGAAAACACCCTGTGTATGACTGTAGCCTGGCTCTCGTCTGGCCTCCTGTGGCTCTTACTGCCGCTACATGGCTACGCAATTTTTTAGCTCCTGGCAAGCAAAACCAGGTGTTTTTCGTCCAGGCACAAATCACTATCCTCAGTCGTCGTAGAATCAGGAGCAGTGGTAGTTATATTTGTGTAGCTAACACAGGCAAGGAGGAAGTAGATAACTGCTGGATGTCTCTCCTCAATGTGTGAATGGATCTGAGAGCCAAGCTAGCACCAAGAGCGTTGGAACTGCTGGCCGCTGAAAACTAAACGATCGCAGCTGGCTTGACTGAGCAAAGCATAAAGCTGGTGAAACAAGAACTTGATGTCGAAGTGTGCCTACTGATGTCGCGTTACAAGATTATCATCATACGACGGTGTTATTGTTTATCTACATCTGGAAACGAGATAAATTCATACATGTGAACCGTAAATGAAAAGTGATTAAGACGACTGCGGTAACTGACGGCGGTATTGCGCACACACACTAGCACAGGGACACACAAACACACTCACACAGACAACCCACAAATATCATACACATCGAATAGTGCCGGAGAAATCTACAAGAGAGACAAGATTCAAGGAGAGGGAAGAAGCTAGATCGTACAGTTATACAGTAGTTTTCTAAGTAGTCGCGTTGTCGACCTCAGGCCGTTATTTGCCTTCTCCTACTCTCTGCTGATACTAAGTAGTCATAGTTGTTTGTCGCCTCCAAACCTGAAGATATTCGCCCCCGCCCCTTTCCTGAAGTCTTCGCTGTTCGGGAATTGGTGTTATTGTTGTTTTTGTTGTATTTCAACGATCGCGATTGAACAGGGTTTGTAAAAGTGCTAGCTGTTTTCCGGAGGAGCACGGGGGACGGGCCTCAAGTTTTGCAGACGCTTCAATCAGCATCCCTTACTGAGCTCGGGGGCCCTGCTACTATTGGCGGACCCCCAGGATAGCTGGCTAACAAGCCTACTCCAGAACAATGGACGAGGGGGAGTCAACTGTAGAGGTTCTAATCCGAAAAGGCAAACGGGCAGCTGCCTGCTACCTTCAGGTGAGTTTCTTATTCCTCCCGGTAACAGCAGGAACAACCCTTAGTAGAGTGTAGTCAACCTTCCGTTACCAAACATACGCAGTAAGATCTAAACTTTAGTGCTGCCTTTAGTCAGTGATACGTAATAATCATTGCATTTTAGTTATTCTCTCTCGATAAGAATTAAGGGTTGTAGATTTTTTTTTGAAATATGAAAAACAAATAGTCAGCTATCAGTTTTATCGTGCAGTGAACACTCCATACCGATGTTATGTGAAGTGGCTGAGATTGTGGTGGGCAATAAGCTTCTACAAGATTTAGGAAACGATTGAGGGAGGAACGTCTAGTTTCTGATGAAATTTTCAGCGGTAGATTGATTGAATTTTAAAATCTACCTTCTTATATTCGGTTTTTTCTCACAATGAGAATGTGTGATAATCGCGTTCGAGAAAAAGGTGCCTATCATACACACATATGAGGTCTCTTTTGATAAACGACAGCACGCTTGCCATTTAGATCATAGGACGCAAACACTGCTCTTCTCCGTGCACTACAAACTTCTCTATCCATCTCAAGCGGCACACGAAAATTATTCGAACTATTTGCGCTTGTTTCCCCATTTCCAATAAATGGGGAATAATGGTCTGTATCTGCCTAATTCCACCACAGTTTCCGTAGGTTTATTATTATCTAGTGATTTGCCCTGTTGTTGTCGTCTGGTCCGAACGTTTGTCCATATATATATATATATATATACATGGCCGTAGTCACACGTATAAAACTGCTCAGATTCTTGAAGAAAGAAAGAAAGAAAGAAAGAAAAAAGATCAAATTTGCCGTCTGGTGTTGGCAGCAGAAACTACATTGTCACCAGTGGTGGCTTTGTAGTCTGCAGCAGGCATTACAGAACGCCAAAAAGCAATCGACACACCTATACCCACACACGAAATGTACTTCAACTCGAAAATAAATGCTAATAACTTTCTAAGTTTTACATTATTAAATATGCATTAGTAATCCAGTCAGTTGAGTCAAGCGAAGTGGTCACTTTTGTTCGTCAAAAAGGTGAACGAGAGGGACAGGGCATTGTACGAGGGTTCCTAAAGCCTAATAAAAATAAACAAATAACATATTTAAATTAGCCAGCACTTTTCGATTAGGTACTAACTCAGTTAATCTTTACGATTGCTTATTATAGAAGACCGCATTCACTGCACTGCAAATGGAACGGCGTAATCAAAGTCCTACAGTTCTGTTCCAGGAATTAATAGAAAACACGGTTTCAGATAAATCTAGATCATTTATGTCATTATCAGTAAACAAGCATCATGGATATCCATACTTTGTTCATCTGATTTTTCCACACAGGGATAATCTGACAGCGAAGCCTGAAATCTTTTTTTAGGACAAATTACAACTATAGTAGGTATAGGTACTGTACTTTAACGACGTTTCTGGGTTTTTGCTTTGTCTGTGATGGGTCGGTGTTGTTAGAAAGGGTTGCTACTAAACAGGAGGCATTTGCATACGTGACATCCCAACAATTGTTTTTCTTTTCTTTAAGCAGCTGGGAAAGTTTCTAGTCGACATTTGTACTGCTTGCAGTGATGTGTTCTAAAATTTCTCATTCGTAGTGATGTTCTAATTTTGGAGGTATCCGTTTAATTCAAATTGTACTAAGTCCTTGGTATTGACGTAAAACTTAGCAATTCGTAAAGGTGTCAACAATTTTCTACGCGTTCTAGATCCGGTATGGTAGCTGGCTATAAGCATATAGAAATGCGTGCCTTTGTGATATGGAACCGTTTTCCCTTCTTACAATCGTATACACTTTATCCACAGTAGTCGCTGCTTAGTATACATACGGATGTTTTGGTTAAACTGGAAAAATTACATGTAGGGACTTCGTGCTTCGAACCATAGGTCTAGATCAGATCCTTCGGCGGTGCCGAGCTGGGCAGACTCGTACATAGGTTATGAACTTTTTTTTGCTTGCCCTAAATTGACGGTTTAATTTCCATAAAACAAAAAAAAATCATAATATAACGATAAATATTAGTAACGATTGAATTATAGAGCTCGAAATCTTCAAAAGAAATTTCAAAATTAAGCATTATGATCCCGGAATTCGGCGCAGAAAAAAGTGGATGTTTGCAAAAAAAGACGATTTATCATCAACGAGATCGTCTAGATGGAGGTCAGTTCTTTGTTTTCTTAGCTTACTGGGCATCTGTAGAGATCTGTAGGATGTTTGGTCTACTATCAGCTCGACATGAATTTGACAATGCTTTTTCGAACATGGCGTGTTTGAGCGAGACCTGAACTCGTGTTGATATCGCTTTATTCATAACTATTGTCGAAAAAATATTCGTATAGCAGTTACATCGGATAAACACGTTCGTGAGGGACGCCTCTGTCGGTGCATGTAAACAAGTCTACCCAAATCCGTGTTTTTATTTACATGCAGCTTGAGCGCTGCGTGTAAATCAGGCGCATCAATCATCAACCAACTTATCCTGAGCGCCCTCTATACGCTGTACGTTGTTCTAACAGCTGCTAAGCCTGTCAGCTGCTTCCTTTGGGATGAAACAGCTATGCGCTTTCTGTGTGCTACATGACGTCGTATGTGTACTTTGTAAAGCAGGCGTCTAGGAAGGTTCAACTGCTTACGGGTGCTGCTCACAATGCTGGTCTTCAACAAAATCGCAAACCCATGATCGTGTCTGACTTGATTCTGAAACGACTCGATCGAAAGCGAGCCTATTTCCATTGTGCCTAAAGCGCATTTCCAAAAACAAATATACTTGTATTATTAATGATTTTTTTCTCTTTTGTTCGTTAGAAGAAGGTAGCATCTTTGTAGCAGTATGTCGGCATACGGAACAGTCGGTTCGAACCCTATTGAAAAAGTAAGAGTGACCCTATAAACGCGTGTTAGTTGATAAAATGTTTGTCAAATCGATGAACCAATAGACACTGAAAGAAGTTTTCAATAAAAGCGCGCACATTTTTATCAGGTGGATGTGCGGGTAGTTACAAACATGTGAATCTTATTTGAAGCAGTAAAACTCAATAAGGGCAATGGTACACGGTGACGTAGAACGGGTCTGAAATTCTAAAAGACAGAAAGGTCCATACTTAGTAGCATCGACTGTTGTAAAATGTCTGGATCACTACTTCGCGGAAGGAGAGCTTGGTCGCGCCAAGTTTATCTCAAACAAGTGGTATCTTAGTTGGTGATTTATTATTGGTTGAAAGAAGAAGTAAATCTGCAACCAACAAGTTCTGTGTGCTCATAATATCTACAGCATATCCATTGAGTGGTCTAAAAGAGCTAATGAAAGCACCCGGAGATAATCATAGTGAAGATTCCGAAACTGATTAAGGTTTGCTATTAAAAAAGAAATATTGGTCAATTACTTTCCTACTGAATAGCTTCATATGTGAGTTATGCCTGAGGGCTCAATCAGCTTAAAACAGCTATTCAACTATTGAAAAAAACGAATCCTTAAATTGTTATATTTAGCTTTAAATGTAGATATTTCCACCTATAACGTTCTTAGTTTTTAACAACCTAAGGATCGAGACAATGAGGAGGAAGCTCGTGGTCCCACGCATCGTTTACTTTAATTACTGGTACAATGGTACGCAAACTACCACTTTAAAAATATATGGCCGCAATGTAGTAGTGACAGCAAGAAATCCGATGAGTGTAAACACAGGAGAAACACTTAATCCGTTATTTATTTCGGCTAGATGCATTAAACGTTTAAAGTGGCTTAAATTTTTTTAGTTTTGGCGGATTGTAAATAGGCTGCGATTCTGAATCGTAACAACCACGTGCACCGCGTGAAGTGTGATGACCGCGTTTGGAAAACAGGCCATGGATTCCTTTGTCCGTCGTCGCCGCCGCGACTGCACTGTCCATACGTACATATAGCTATTTCCCTTAAATACATATTCTTTCGAGTATGAGTATGGCAATACAGCTGCGACGGGTTAGTAAATAATAATTCGGATACTTATTAAGGCAACAAATATGCAATAAAAAGCCATTTTGCAAGACCGCTATATTTAACTTATTCTCGTTTGGCATACCCATTGGCATTACGACTATACAAAAACTACGTCCTAGCGTTTCGATTCTATCATGCTTAGGTCAGGACGATCAACTTCCTCGATAGATCATTTCTTCCCCGAGTCTATGGTAGTGTGTGTGTGCGCCTTTTTCAAGCGAGGAAATCCCTTTCAATAAAAAAAAGCTATCTTTGTTTTAGTATTGGATTTATTAGATTGGGCTGAGCTCGTGTAATAGACATTAGAAGCTCAACACCTTCTCACTACTAGTTACTGTTTACTGTGTGAACTTAACTCTAAAACACAATCAGCCGTTTAAACTAAACCTCTTCTGCAAAGTATAGCAGGTCTAACTGACTTCGCAAAACCCGCTCGAGGATAATTACCGCTCCGTATCACGGATCGGGGCCGTTTGCAGTTGGGCGAATTAAGGCCGCCAGACTTGTCGTTGGTTTTACATGAACTGGTTCTTTGTAGTTTGTCGTCAGTCCTGTGTCGGTATCTTCAAATTAGGTGCGTAATACCTGAATATTAAAGTTTATGAAAAATAATCGAGTAAGTCAAGAATCAGCGTGCTATTATCATGCATATAATGGAAAAGAAGCATAGCGTATCCAGCTATTGAAGTCATTAGGTTTTTATCTTCTATTTGTAAGCAGATTTTTTTGTTGGAAATGTCAGCTGAGCATTATCTTGTTTTTGCTTTTAAACTTCGTTTGTTGTCGTGGTTTGGCGCTATGTATTGAGTTGTTCCTTTATCATTGTCCTGCCAGGTTATCCACGAATCGTGCATTCTTACTTATGATGTTCTTGTTTTCAAAATAACGGAGCGCGGTTTGTGTTTCTCTAAGATGTCTTTCTGATCTTGTTTAAGAAAGGATAGAACAATAGAAGTACCCATTAGCAAGATAGGCATTTTTTTTGGATACTTAGAATTGCCTGAGCTACTTATTTGCTGGTTTATTTTAATAAGAAGAATCTAAGAGGCACAATATATTCCAGTGTTAACAAAACGGAACGTTTCGTTTGACCAAATTACTGGACCTTGAAGGTTAATTATTGCGATGGGCGTTGAGCTCTTATTAGCGGTTAGGGGACCAACGCTAATATTAGTTAGGACGCTCAACAAGATTACCAAATCTTCAATCTTTAGCAACCTAAGAATGTCGGTATTCCAGGCTGAAATTTCCTACAGCGCGATATTGAAAAAACGTGCTGTGTTTCTCGCAATATTCAAAGCTGACAAACTAAGAGGTTAGGTGAAAAAAGTTGTGCAAGGCAGCTTTACGTATCGTTATTCCATGTTACATGCCCTCCTAAGTCTGATCAGGACCTTGCAATTTGTTGGAAATCGGCTACCGTTTCTGCTCCAGCTGACAAATTAGCACCCTCTGCCAAATTCGAAGTCTTAGGCGTGCTGGAATTAAAAGGGTTACCGCATGGTAAAAATCAGTTATTTCATCAGAAGATAAAAATGTACAAGTTATATACGTGCATTATATTCAGATAACGGTAACATTAGAAATATAGACACAAGGCAAAACAATGAATACACTTTCATTTCCCCGAGCAAATGCATATTGACGATTGAACAGAGTAACTATATACAAAAAAGAAAACACTAAAAAGCCCAAGAGCAACTTGGGCTATTTATTTCAATAAGCCTTACCATCAAATGATAACATCTGAATCGAAAATACGTGACGTGGATAAACGAGCCATAATGAGTTGTTTTATCTTAGTACAATATCAGAACTTACGGATTGTTAGATTACAAAGCTTTGCTGTGAATTTGCAGTCACAATGCCAGCCTGCACGCCAGCTGAACGAACTGCTAGACGCAATCCTCGACCCCCTGAAACCAATAGATATGTGGGACACGGTCGATTGGTGTCGTTGGCTAATGGCTGGGGGGAAGACACCAGATGAATTTGCTAACACAGGTAAGAACGTCTTCAAGCACAAATTTTCAAGTTAAGTTTTCATGAAGATCACTCAAAGCTAAGAAATTAATCAGCTTTTAAAAGTTGATTTCCATAAGTTTGTAGTTGTCTAAAACAAAATTATTAAGCTTGATAGCAACCCCGTACTAAAATCTAAGATCCCTAAACAGAGTTCCAGGTATTGCTTCAGCACGTTACATATATGTGTATCATATTATTTTTACTAATACGGAAAGTAAATGAACGTACTCAGGGACAAGTATCGATAACTGGTAAGATTCTCACAGCGTACAATACTGCAATGTTGTTTGTTTTTTACGTATCATGCCACTGCTATAACCTACATCTCTTTATAACTATTGAAGCAGATTTTGTGACCTAACGAACGATGTAGAACTCAAATGCGTGTTAGATATGGTACTTACTGGGATGCTAAATGGCAGTCATTTTAGAGATGCCCTCTAAATGAGTTAAAACGCGTCGACAAATCTCATTCGTGTACTATTCGCGTGCATGACCCATGGCTGATATTGTCTCATACATGTTCAAGATAGGTTTCACGCACCCTTTGACGCGCCTGCTTTACATTTGGATTTGTGCGTGAATGTGGGTATTTCTCTTACCCTTCCGCCTAATTTGGAATTCAGGTTTAGTAGGACCAGAGGTGGTAGATCTCTCATGGTCTGCTGATTTTCTCTTTGCAGTTCGTCGATACAACAACGCGACAACATGTGGCCTTGTATGGACAGCCAATTTTGTGGCCTATCGCTGCCGGACTTGCGGCATCTCTCCATGCATGTCACTATGTGCCGATTGCTTCCGATTAGGCAATCACGAGGGCCATGATTTCAATATGTTCCGGTCACAGGCGGGCGGCGCGTGTGACTGCGGCGATCCGAATGTCATGAAGGCAGCAGGCTTCTGTTCGCACCACGGTCCCTCAACGGTTCGGTCGCAACAGGCAGGCTCATCAAATGCTGCCGTACCGACCGCGCCCCCACCAGAACTCCTCTCCATTGCTCAGCTGATGATGCCACGTCTTATAATGCGTCTTTTGCAACATCTACGTGCAAGTTGTTCTATGCCTTCGGGTGACACGCGAGAAGAACAAAGCTTGCAAATTAGCAGAGCCGATCAATTTCTAGGTAAGTAATTGTGTTCATTACTTAGGCAGAACAGAGAGAGTACACTTTGGATGAGTATCAACTCAATCTATCTGACCACTGTAACTATTGCTTATTTACCACTATATAATAATTTTTGATTAAATTATAGCACATTGCTAATTATATATACTGTCGTGTATTTGTATCGTTTTTTTCCTAATAGAGATGTTGCAGAATCTGTCTGCTTTAGGGGCACCAATGCGACTAGTGATGACGCAGACCTTGACGAATCCGTTGACGTACCAACAGCTGACTCGGGAGAGAAACGAAAATTACGAATCAGCCAAACAAAGCTTGAAGAACTGGGATTGTCAAATGTATACAGAGGTGCGAGCCCTAAAGCCTAGTCTTGTGCACGAAACATTTCTAGAGGAACTAGTGTTCTGGATGGCCAAGTAAGTAAAAATGTGACAAGACTCTAACTTCACTTTACAAAGGAACGCTATCCAAGACGTGTTATCGACTTTCCTTTCGTTTGAATCGAACAGCTAGAGATAATTGTACCTTATCCCAGTTCAGTTAAAGTTGACTTTTTGCCAATGCTATTGATATATTTTATACTTTGTCTCTATTTAAGGTATGAATTTCCTCAAAAACTGACCTGTCTCCTTCTGAGTATGCTTCCTGAGCACGAGTACAAGCTCCAATTTACACGTACGTTTGTCGATCATTACCCACGTATTTCGTACATGCTCACACAGTGTCAGGACAGCGAAACGTTGAGCAATCGGGTCGTACACGTGTCAGTACAGCTGTTCTCTAATGAAGGCCTCTCACTTCAACTTGTGCATGAAGCGCAGCTTCTGCACGTAATGGTCATCTCGATGAAGGCCATGATGAAAAAGATTCTTCTGCAGTCAACTCTACAAGACCCTGACAAGAATTTACACTATGTCATTAACTGTGGCCATCAAATCACCAAGCAGCACTGTTACTGGCCATTGGTGTCTGATCTAAACAACATATTAACGCATAAGCGTGTTGTGCTAGAATTTCTCCGTGATACGAACCTCTTGGACGTATGGTTTCGGCTCCTCAGCATGTATCAAGGCATGAATGTCCACCACCGAGAGACTGAACGCCATGTGGAGTTCGAACCGAGCACGTATTACGCCGCATTTTCAGCCGAGCTCGAGGCTAGTGCTACACCAATGTGGGCTTTCCTACAGCCTCTAACAGATGAGGAAACCATTTCACTAAGCGTCTCCGTTCTGCGCCAGTGTTCGTTGGCCCTAGAAGACTTCTTCGATATGATTGGTTTTGGAGACGGAGATCGCCCCAAGCCGGATCAAGTCACTTTTCATCTTCCGCTACATCGCTATCTGGCGACGTTTTTGCGTAATGCGGTGTTTTCACAAGGCTGCGCACTGGACGATCTCCTTGTTAAAGCGAGCATGGAAGAAAAGCCATTCCTCGAATGCCTCATGGCTCATCCGCTACAGACGATCGTCTCGTTTTACGAGATAATGGTTGCTAATATGTGGGTGCGAAATGGACTACAGATGAAAGGTCAAGCGATGACGTACATTCAAAGCCACTTCTGCAATTCGATGGTCGATCCCGATATCTTCTTGCTACAGCTGTGTGCCACACGCCTTAATATTAACTGGTATCTTTCAACTATCATCGAGCGGTTCCGCGTCGGCCCAGCACTTACGTTGGCTGCCGATCCCCCAACAAGCTCCGACGCTGGCGGAACAGGCGGTGGACCCGATGAGAAACAGTTGGCCATGCTGCATTCGCTGTTAACGTTTCTAGCAACACTGCTTAGTGTTCGCACGATGCTGGGAGGGTCCGAAGACGAGTGCACTCGTGAAGAAATGGTTTCATTGTTGTGCATGTCAGATCGGAAACACTCACAGTTGATCGACTTGTTGCCAGAAAAAAGCGGTCAATATGGTGTAAGCATGGCTAATCTTGAGCGACATATGAGCGCCGTGGCGGATTATAAGGCGCCCAACTTTGAACTAGGGGGACACATGATTCAGGGAACATACACGCCAAAGCCGATTGTATGGCAGACGATGTTTGATCCTATTCATACACTTCTTCGGTCCGTTCACCGAAAGGACTATCAAGCGGCGTTAGACCGCTTTGCTGCTCACACGGGTGTGAAGAATTGCTGGCCGCCCTACAGAATTCCTTCGGGTGTTCACGAAAGGTTAGGCAAACTTCATTGACTTTTTTTTGCATATATATTAAAGCAATTTTTGTCACGCGTGGCTTTAGCTAGAATAAACAAATTAGTTAGAATGCGCGTAGTTTTTCGATTCTGAAATGATTAATATTTTATATATTTTCAAAATTCGAAGATCTGTAGTTCCAAACGGCAACGGTATGATGAGCTATGTCCTTAACGCGTTTCAAGACGTGTGTATAGTAAAAAGATGTATAGTAAAAAGGCGATACTTACTTTGATAATTCATGTTCTACGGAGTCTAAAGGTTACTATGTTTTGCCGGGTAACTCCGCTAATACATATGATATTGGCTAGAGCCCATTTAACTCATGTTCTCCTCATGTAACTTTCATGTTCCTATCCGGTGCAGATTTGAGGATCCCCGTAAACTCTTATTTTGCTCAACATTGTACGGGCTAATCTTCGTCATTCTGCATAAAGCTGTTGGTGGAAGCGAGGAGATTAGTGAACAGATTTTATCGTTGGCTGTCTATCTTCTTGAAATGGCTGTTGAATTCCATTCAAAGGACACCTGTACGCGATGCGCAAGCTGCGAAGGTCTGTCATTTCTTTTCTCTATAGCTAATTCTATATAGGAAAAAGTGACTCAGTATTAGAGATGATCAGCTAGAAGCTCTATGGATTCCTCTTGATTCCTAAACATATGCGAGGAAATAAACGGACAAAAAGGTACTGAACCTTTTATGGGCTTGTTCTTGTCTAACAAGAACATATATGAAAACAATTACTTATTATATTTTACCAAAATCGAAACCTTCGAGCGATTTGCGGATAATCAGGTGATGTCGTTCGTCATGGTTTACATTTTTTTCGGGTCTCTTTTTTGTGGCGAATACTAGAATGGAAATTTTTTGAGATCTCACGTTTTAAGAGCATCTCCATAATCACGCCATCTGTCAATATTTATCCTTGCTCTTTTCGGGTAGCCTTTAACCGGTTTAGCTAACTTATTATTCAATTCGGTATTTGCTGCAGGCTCGTTAATTGCCGACAACAAGGAGCTGGAGGTGGATGAAGTCAGCGATGGCGCAGAACACTTTTCGTTCTGGTACCCGACAGGTTGTCCGATTGTGGCCAGTCTGACGCTTATCAAAAGCGTAGAACTCGCGAACACCGCAGACGACACCTCGGACGCCACATCCACTGTGCTTAGGTAAATAAAACACAAACACCAATGCTTGAACAACGATTTACGGTCACATATGAATGAGACCTTGAAAGCGAACAAAACGCCGCTTACACGGACACCGACGGTAAATTTGTGCCCACAGCGATACATTTAGATTTCTGCATTTTTGGACATGTGGAATGAAACCGATTTTAGGTGGCATGCGACCAATCAACTGTTGTGCTTTTTGTTTTCTCTTCCATTCTGTTGCTGCAGAAATACATCCTCGTCGATGGAACTCGACGTAGTAACAGAGGTGGCAGTTTCGCGTGAGGCCGAGCCCGTTGACGTCTGTCCAGACATTGTTCGGGCGGCGTTACGCAATATGGCTGGCTTGATGTCACTCGAACAGCATCATCCGCAACAACGTCAACTTCAAGAGCAAAATCAGGCTGGTAGCAGCAGCAATAGCGGGAGTAGTTCGAGGAGCTTGAGCACCGCGCCGCGTCCACGACCATGGGATATGGAGCTAAACGACGAACGAACCCAGTACGCATTGCTTCCGAGGCGACCTAGAGAAATGCTGCCGGCGTCGTTACGCAACCTTAACAGGGTACGCGCAACTATATTAATTTTAGCATCTGTATTAGCTTAGCCAACCGTATTCTGGGACGAACGAACAAGAAAGACAAGAGATATAGTGTTGACTCAACAAGCTACTTAGGATCTATATATGTCGGTGTGTGAAAAAAGGCCAGTAATAATGTTTTGATGATGTACAATTGAGTGTGTCGATTGCAAGCTGGTAGCTAGAAAACACATAGTATTTTGATTCAGCATGCATGCTTTTGCTAAGTATTGAAGTAATGAAAGATATTGTTCTTACGGATCGATTAATCAAATGCAGAACAAAGGCCGTGCTTATACATTGGTTATGTTTTGTCGAATTTACTTTAGATGGTGCAGTCCGCAATCTGCGCAATGGAGACGGATGATAACGAGCTTGACCTCGAAGAGGACGCGACGATGGCATCTTTGCCAGCTCTGGCAGCTCACCTTCAGTTAATAGCGGTCAATGAGAGTATCATTTCACTACTGCTTAAATTGCATCATAAGCTTGGCTCCGATGCCAAGTCTCGGAGTGAACAAGGTCAAAGGCGTTCCGTGTACCGTACGCCGCAAGAGCTTGGCCAGGTGTCTGTCCCGAGCTGTCGCATTGGTGACGGCGTCCATTTCATCGGTTCGTATACAGTTCTGCACTTATTAGTCATAATCTGGCGATTGACGGCATTCGATCGGGTAGTGCATCTCTAATTCTAACAGAAGACACTCGACTTAAAGATAACGGCAAAGATTGGGAATGTCTCAACAATGCAATAGAAAAGTGTGTTCGACAAACAAGAAGAGCAGTATGATACAATGGGGTGACTTACATATATATATATATATACATGTGGCAGACCGCGCGTCAGACACGAATTATTTATGCTATCGGTAACTGATGCCTTTGACAGAAAAGTTATTTCATTGACTATTCTGTCAAACTATGTCAAGACCACCAGCGAAGGAGCATTTTAAACAAGATTATTGAATAGTCGAGTATCAACACTACGTTGGAGTTTAGTAAAACTAGGAAAGATGTAGTCCTGAAAAATATGAAATCGTCGAGGAATACGTTTATTTGGTAGGCGTGAAGGTGCATTTATGGTGGTGTGTCCATTTGGATCTAACTATTCCTAATTTCCATATATATTATGAAGCAATCGGCATGTACTTCCAAGCGGCTTATATTTTGGAGACGTACGAGGCTTTACATTGGCTTCCTGCGACTCTCCCAGCAGATCAAGCAGTCATAATATTAAGCTGGACCAATACACTGAGAAAATAGACCTGGTTGACAATTCCGTTGCTATACGTTGGCTGGCTTCTGTGCAGGTCTTTTACTAGATCGCTTCTGTCTATCCCATGCCTCGGTGGAAGCACGGGTTCGAGCTGTTCGGGACAGTTTGTGGCCTACGGAAACAATAGGTGGAGCTCGCGCCGCAGCAGTTGAATGCGCCGAACAGCAACAGCGTGAAGAACGACGCCGCAGAGCTAAAGAGCGGCAGCAGAAGCTTATGCAGGAGTTTGCCAATCAGCAGAGGTCGTTCATGAAGAAATGTGGCGAGATGCTGAACGATGATAAGGTAAACGGAATAGCGGGAAAGCTTTAGAGCTGCTTTTACCAAATACGTATAATATAGGCAAGTAATGGTATAGAAATAGTTCTGCATTGTTAATTATCTGTTCCCTGAATTCGATTCAATTTAAGTATCTATTTATAGTAGTCTTAGTATCGTTCACCCTCTCAGACTTTTTGGTAATTGCTCTTTTTTTATATATTTATGTATTTTTTTACTTTTTCTGTTAAAATATTTTATAACTTTAGGAGGCGGCAACAGATAAGGACAAAGAGGGCACGCTTCATCATAGTGATGAGTTTGAGTGTGTTATCTGTAGTCAGACGTCTGCGAGTACCGTCGATCGACCAATCGCCATGGTCGTACTATTACAAGCATCAAGCGGTAAGATCCTTTAGCTTACCCCATCATGTTTACATAATGGTGTGGCAGGGAATTCATGGCAGCCGAACGCCGTTACCCCGACTAAATGTAGGCAGAATAAATGTTTCGATTTATTTTTATAAATCATTTTAAATAAATGAAATAAAATGTAAACATATATTTGTGAAGTACTCGCTGATTTATTAATGTCGCATTTTTGACACTTGTCGTTATCAACAGTGTTGGGACATGCCCGACCGGCCGACGAGGCTATACTCAATTTACCCTGCAGCGACCTCGAGATCCTGCCGTCAATTTTTCCGTGCCGGTCAAGCCGCGGCAGTTATTCATCCCAGCGGTTGGATGAGCTCGCCAGATATTTCGCCACGTCTAGCTTATATCACTCGGCCAACATCGGTTAGTGGAACTCGATACTTAGGTTCTTAAGTGAATATTTGAAAGTCACTCGTGAAAACAGAAAAGTGCATTTAACGTTGTGCTTCAGAGTTAAGATCATTGGACATATAATTATGCAGTGTATTTCTTTTTTATATATCTTTTAATCTTACATTTTTTCTTTTTTAACATATTTAAAATGAGCCTTGAAGTATCCTTCACACTGGTAACAACCACTGGTCACTTTGAAGCTTCACATATGCATGCTTTCCCTGTACGTTAGTAGCTTTAGACGCTAAAGGTTTGAATGTCGCGAGACGACACAAAAATACGACCCCGGCACTTTTCGCGCATTTCTTCTACTTCTTTTAGGTTGGGAGGGTGGCGTTGTGGTGCAAACATGCGGTCATTATCTTCATGTCGACTGCCACAAATCCTATATGCTCTCACAACGGAGTCAGCAGCAAGATAGTGGTAGGGCTCAGCAAACGTTGGCCCCTGACCGTGGCGAATATCTCTGCCCGTTATGTCGGCAGCTCGCAAACTCCGTGCTACCAGTCCACCCAAGCACTGGCAATCATCAAACTATCGTGCAGTGCCAGTCGCGCACACATCGCAACGTGGCCACCGAGATAAGCGGTTTGATGGCCTGCTTGCCAACTCCTCCATCAGGTATCCTCAGCCTCATGTCCTCATTTATCGAGGACCTAACAAATGCGATCTTCGTCGAATACCACACCCTCGGCAATCGACGCATGACCTATCCGTTTAGTTTAATCGTGTGCTCTGTGGCTCGTACAAATCTTGAAATCGATCTATTGCATCAGGGCGGAAAACTAGCCGGTGCTGTCGCCCCGCCGGGCACGTCTGTAGCCGCTACGGCGGCAAGCCCGCCAAAAAAAAGCTGTTTTGCTCCATTGTTCCACGCGCTCGGATTGAACCTCAAGGTATGTAGTCCTTGTTCGTAGCAACATAACATGCAGGATATTGCAGTTGTGCATTTGTCCATTTAGGAATGAATACTGCAACAGTACTTTTAATCAAGGTTTTCAAGAGCAGGAATCTTCTGATGGCATTCATTACGCTAACTGGCCATCTGAAAGTATTTTTAATGATTTTGAAACGACGATCAATGCTGATTCATATCATTATTTCAATATGTTCGGCCTTTTGCTGCTAGGTCAGATTATTCTTTTCTTATATCATAAGTACGAAAAGATAGGAATCGAAATTTAAAACTTTGAAAAACTGAAAGCAATGCTCTATTCGCCATAAGCGTTACAACTGTTCCTGATGACTGTTATCAAAAACGTTCTGCAAGGTACAGAGCTGACGTAATTGGACTTCTAGTAAATCCTTGTGTTGTTATTACCGTGATGCAAATAGCGGGCGTTGACGGATACGTCTCAAGCTCGTTTGTGGCATTCTTTGACTGGACTTCCCGACGAAAAAACTTCTTGTGAGGTGACGCCCGTAACACAAGATGTGCCATTCCTCATCAGGGATATTACCGCCGTTCTGATTGAACTTCTGCTCAGTCTACCACTCAACCTTGACAAGGTAAATGGAGAGCAAAACATAAATCTGTTATCAAAAAGAAAGACGATCAAAACTGCGAGGTACTCACCAGTGATATAACCACAGAATTTAAAAGAAAATGCTGCTTAGATCTGAAACTGTTAACGTAATACTTATTACTGAGAATTATTTATGGCTTTGTTTGGCCAGGCATACTTTACGTGCGTGGTTCGAGTTTTGTACTCCTTGGCAGTGACACAAGCTGTTTGTCGTGCAACCTGCCGCATATCGAGAGAAGATCGTCTAGAGCTACGAGCGCGTCTCGAGGGCGAAAAGAGCTCGTCGTATTCGCAATTAATTGGTATCATAATTGACACACTGGAGAAAGTTTCGCTGTACGCTTACGAGGAGGAAGAACAGGGCTTGGATGGACATAGCTTTGAAAGGTAAGTCATGTATGTAATACAGCCTGATTGAGCCAATTTACGTATTATTGCATAGGAAGAACAAACCTCGATAGTACAATATGAAGCCCATCTTGCATACGATCAGGGATGCTGTTGTTACTGCATGCTTTATATATACATATATACGTATATATGCGTATACATGTATATATGTGTATATATGTCAATTAAATGATTCTAGCTTCAGCTTTGTTACATATAATTGGAATTTGAATTGCATAAGAATCTACCAGGTTCTTGAAAGATGTTGAAAATCGCGACGTTATTACGATGCAGTCGATAACGGTGGGCTGTAAACTCATACATTTAAAAAACAGGACATTTGGTGTTCTAGCGCATTCTGGCTTGACTGCGGCACTTGCATTTTTTCGCGTAGACGCTTTCTTTAAAATGTCTTCAGATGACGAACCTACGGTCTGGGGAGCGGACAGGGTATTCTATGAGATCTTTTTGTCCAACCCGTCTGCCGAATGCGCAATAAAACTGATTTTTTTTAAATAATTAAATTTAAGCAGTAAATTTAAGTAATTAACATTAACCAACTGTACTATAAAAAAATAATAGTCCAATTAATTCTCCGCTTAAAGTGCTACACTACACTAACGCTGGTAAATTTACATAGTGTTCCTGCGAAAGACATGGATTTACTATTGCCGAGTAAGTGCAATTATGTTAATTTGACTGCCTCATTTAATCTAAATTTTTATCGCTTCAAAGAGTCTTCCCGAAAGCTGTGTATACCAGCTATGCTACGCTGACACTGATTAGGATATAAACGCTATAGCTGTTCGCCGATATGTCGTCAGTTTTTGCCTAGTTTTATTGTTTTGATGGTTTCTGGTATTGTCAAGCTGCTTAACTATGTTTACGCAGTGAATGCCATCATTTAATGTATTCTACAAACAATGTGCAATGGCTCAATGGCGGGAACATATATTTAATTAAAAATAAAAATATAGATAAAAAAAAAAGATAAAAATTCCGCATTGCTGCAGCATTTTAAATGGTCTTCGAGACTAGGGTTTTATATTCTACCTACTTATGATTACTAGCAAGTTGTACTAAAGTTATTGTTTCCATTCATATTATTTTGTCACTAAATTGCTACTGTGTTTTCTTTTTTGCGAGCAGTTATGTCGAACGAAGCGTAATGCCATTCCTCCGTATTGCCGCAATTCTTGAAGCGCATCTATTCTCCGAACAACTTCCTGGCCCCTCGGACAGGCCGGAGCTCGATGTCCTAGCCAACTTTCTTGGTCTAAGCTCCGCCCTCCCAAATACTGCTTCAAAGTTGTCAAAGCCAATGGAGACAGGCCCATCGACCGCTGCGGGCACACCGTTTCCCGCTGGGGCGTCAAATACAAATGTAAATGTAACGAATCAATTGGTCTCATCATCTGATCAATTTAGAAAGGACCATATAGTTCTGAAGACCGTAAAACCCCCAGCGATGTTTTATTGTTATCATAATACGAAATATTTTTTATCATTATAGGTGCTGAAGCTTGTACAATGGGTATCCGATCCTGATCTTTTGGTATATACCTGGTGTCTCGAAATTGGCGAGTTTCTCGAAAGGAGCCGCTCTTCGGCTCGATTCCTTCTAGTTGATCAGCCGCTAGCGTGGAGACAGCCTTACTTGCTTCGCCTGCCCCGAAATTACTCAACTTTATTCGAGTACTACCATAAACGAGCATGTACTGTTTGTCAGAATGTGCCACAAGACCCATCCGTGTGCCTTGCCTGTGGTACGATCGTATGTTTGCGGTGAGTGTTCTGAGCTTCGTCGTCCCTTTCTATAGTTAATCATACAAGGCTTAGGTATCTTGATTAAATGTACTTGGTAACTGTATTGCGAAAATAGTGCTTAGTCTGATTGCCTAAAGAACCGAAATGGAACAATGCTCCATTTTTCTAATCGGATATGTTCATGGATGTGCTTTTTTCTAGCGAGGGATGCTGTCGTAGGCAGGAAACATCAAACTTCGAGGCAGTCCAACATTCAATCGAATGCGGAGCCGGTACCGCTGTAATGCTCGCAGTGTACTCAACGTCCATTATTGTTATCCGTGGCAAGCGAGCATGTCTCTGGGGAAGTGTTTATCTGGATTCGTTCGGAGAGGAAGACCGAGACTTAAAGCGCGGTAAGACTTCACACTTCTTAGGAAATACAAATATGGATGGATATCTTCCCGTACTTCTGTACGTGGTTTTTGTATGCACTTGCGACTGTGATTGGTTGTCACAAGAAGTAAACGCAAATGATCATATGAAATTACTACATCCGGCTATATAGCAAGAGTCCTTTATCGTTCTCTAATATATTGCTCAATTAACAGAATATAATCCTACTGTGACGCGTATTTTAGGTAAGCCGCTGTACCTGAGCGAGGATCGTTACGGATTGCTTCAACACCAATGGATGACTCACTCGTTTGATCACTGTGCCCACAAACGATGGGTTTGGCACAAGGATAATCTATGAAAATCATAGATGGCAGAACTGAACTTGAACAAAAAGCATAACAAACACGCATGTGTCACGCTCGTGATGGTCGCGTCATCTTCCGTTTTCAATCTTTTTTGCGCCAACTCCAAATGAAGGACGGCGGCTGAGGCCAAGCGACAAAGTGGACGAAAAGAAATCTGCAGCAAAAAAATATCGAACATTAATAAATAATAGAAAACTTGTCGGCATTAGTATATTGTGTACGGTAGGAGAGAAACGGCGGCTGCAATTGCACCCGAAATAAAGTAAAACAAATTGCATGCAGCGAAAAAGATTAAAATTTATGATATTATGATACTAATATTAATTATTATTATTGTTGTTAAGATGATGATTATGGTCATATTAATAATATAATAATGAAATGCAGATGTGTTAAGATAGCTCGTAACTCGTAAAGCAATTACTGCTCACCCAACAGGAGTATGAGCAGCCAAGTGTCAGCTCGATTGTACAGAGATAGCCAAGTTCCGACAGGCTAAGCAGATCAAAGAGTACTATTATACCATGGAATACACGCAAGACGATCGGACCCACATCGAAGCGAAGAGGCTTTTGATCGAGTGTCTCGTTTGTCCGGCAACAAACAAAAAAAAAAAAGGAGGAACAGTCATATTAACAATTATATTCTTAGCTTAGTTTGTATTTCAATCGTCATAGGTGCAAACATCGTGCTTTTTATTCAGCTGAAACTGTATCTGTACTATAGTTCAATAGAAGGGAAAGAAACTGGTGGATAGAAATAACCCAACAGAAATTTCTCCTTGAAGCCTAAAGCCAGATGGACGATGGAGAGCAGCGAGAACTGTGTGCGAAAAGAGCAAATTGTAAGGGATCGTTGCAACGGTCGTGTTCCAAAACCAAAATACGCTCTGGCACTTGTTTGATAATGAGTAACATATGAAGTACAGAACAGACTAAGATAACTTGGGCAGGGAAGGCGAACAAAGTCAGACGACGCACGGTCATCATTGTTCCAACTGAGACGGCAGTAACAGGTTGAAAAACAAAGGTCGTGATTGGGGGAGAGTCGGCGATTTTGTCGATGACGACAAAAGCAGATCGAGGGCACGCTATGAAAAGAGAATTGCAACAGAAACGAACACTCAGCGTTCGAAAAATCAATTACGATTTGATGTGTGGCTAATGATAAGGATTGCTGAAAGGAACGTATTTATTTATGCTGAGCGCAACAAGACTCTATGGAAAAGTTTAGTTTCGTTCTCGCTGCACATTTATGTATCCCTAGAGAGAATAAACGGTTGCTGTTTTTGACGATTACCTGACTTTGTTCTGTCAAACACATTTGCCTGTGGCCGCCGCACTTATACGACACACATCTACGTGATGGAGAACAACGACAACAGCATGGCAAAATGCTATTATTTGATAAGTTATCTCAGTGCTGCTTAGTTTCGATCTCGTCGATACTTAAAGGCTGCGCAGCAGTCATCGTCTACACGATCGAAATTGTTATGGTCGCAAACACAGTCAACATGAGACGGTTGAAAATGCGTTCCTGAACGAAATGAACAAAAGTTGCTAGTACATTACCTTACAAATAAATTTTACTTTTGCTTCGTTGCCGCAGTAACGAGTATGCACCCGGTCATGGAAAGAGAACGGAGAGTACGATTTTGAGCCCGTCATGAAATAACTGCAAACGCCGTGTGGCTGGCGCTTGCCAGTTTGATTTCGATTAGGATGATTATCGTTAATGATTACCGTATTGTTTCAAGTAGGACATATTCAATCACCGCTTCGGGATTCTGCAGGAAACACGGTCTCTCAGCCACTGTTCGATTCAAAGACATGAATTGAACGCGAACCGTATGTATAAATTGATTTTTCATTTCTGCTTTTGGCTATAGAATAATTAAAAAAAACCTAGAAGAGGAACGAATACTTCTCCTAGCAACAAACTAGTTTTATAGCTCGTCTCGATTTCGTCACCCCGTCGTTCTGTTGCCCAACTGAGAATAGTAGTTGATTATTAGTTGGGTTCCAATTCGACGTTGCTACCGGGCGCGGACGTCATGATAGAAGGAAAAGGGGAGAAATGTAATAATGCACATTTGTGATATAGACTGAAAATAGCTTATTATTATTACTACCACTACTACTATTATTAACCGAGCCGCCTTTAAGGATACATATATTTAAACCATTTAATAAAATAAGCTAATGATGATGATGATGATGATGATGAAACGAAAATACAAAGTACGTGTAATCATTTAATATATCATTGCAATAAATATAGCACTGCATGAGTAGACGGATTAGACAGACAGATTAGACTGGAGCCGACTGAGTCAGATTAGTTAGCTTATATTATTGCTCATATTGGCACTTCGTATACTTTCTTTTTTACGTCGAATACCCTAGCCAATTTGGTCTGTGAAAAGACAAAAGTATGTTCTATATAAAATATATCGTAACTTGTGCAGTTTCACCTTTGTCAGGTGCGTTGTATACAGACAATACAAAAGCGTTTTTTAAAGCAGAATATCAGTGATAAAAATAAATAGGTAAATCAAACAGCACTGCGGCTGCGCTGTTTTTTTCTTTGCCAAGCTTTTCAACTGAGACGTCCTTGAGCTCATGTCTTCGCGTCGAATACAGGGTCAACTTTTGTGTAGATCATGGCCATATCAATTACCACGCACAACATGCTGGAAGTCATACGTTGCGTAGAATATGTCGGTCCCTTTAATGTGTTTTCTGCTATTTTCCGTCCATAAAGGATTCCGACTCTTATTGTCAAATGAGTCTTAGCTGGGGAACGTTTCTGATGAGCAGTGGCCGCTAACAAATACAAGTAGAGATTATAGCAGAACGTATGCAGCCCCTGTGCAGTCTTAAAAAAAGCAGGCTTTTACCTCGTCTAGTTTGTACAGTTGAACTGTGTTGTGGTTCTCGCAAGGCATTGGTGTCGAGCGTAATCTCGACGAAAAATGCTTTACATATTCCAAAGGCGAACGACTTCAATCCGATAGTTTCATTTATTGGTAGTGACCCTGCTCTTCGGAACTTCATGGTTTTGGTTTGCTTGATTTTTTGGCCGACATTTGCTACGTACTGTTGTAAGTGGGCTGATGTATTACACCCCAAAGCGACTAATCCGGCAGATCGTGAAGTCATTGGCGTACAATAGAACATCTGCCCTTTTAGGCTTGTGCTTTTCGATTATACTGCTTGGGAGATCCTCCAGGAGGATTGAGCAAAATATGCAGCTGAGGTTGTCGTTCTGACCTACTCCTGTCACCTGTTAAAAAGGGACCAATTCCGTAACATTGTGTTGTACGTTATCGGGATTTCCGTGCAAAATCGAAGTGATGAGCTGGGTGAGCCTGCATAGGACACCTGACTCGACGAGCTTAAACAAAATTCCGTCTCCCATTGCTTCGTTGAATGTTGTTTTTCTTACCAATACAGCAGAGATGAAATGCTTGGCGCACTTTTTTCTTATGACGGATGTTAGCAAGCAGTTACTGTTGAGTCCCTTCTACAGAAGCTATGGCGTTCTTCCGGGATCCGGAAGCTCGAGCTTCTACTAGCAAAGACACTCATTAAGAATATGGCTGAGAGTACTTTGTTGCAGCACCTTTCTTTCGTTGTTTCTCTTTACGAGCCTGCTCCTTGAATGTTGCCGTTGCTTTATAGCCATTATGATTACCAAAAACGTATTTTGTCACCCAAAGTCGTACCGCAAGATTCATTTATGGATAGATTTACATAAACAAGATAACTATTATAGCGAAGTTCCATCTGGCAAAGATACTGAAAAAATTGACTGAATTAATCTATGGTTTCTTGACTACTATTATGCACCTACTGCTTTTTTTCTAGAATCGCACAGTTACATACATATACATAACTGTGTGATATATATACATATATGATATGTTATTATTTGTATAATTACGTATCTATTAATTTGAAAAAAAGAATTAAGGCAACATAATGTTTCGTTGATTAACGCAGCTTTTGTTTTATTCTACTTGTTTTTTTTGCAATACGTTTATACATAGTGGTCACCAACTTATATTACAGCATAATTGTGTATTCTTTCGTATTTGTCCTTTGGCGCTGATGATGTTTGTATGGCTGACAATTTGTAATACAGACCCCAAGCCGTTAAAACAAGCGTTCCGAAAGAGCACGAAAGTGCTACGATCCTACACAGCTCCTTCATTTGACATTGCACCAGCCCCTATCTGTACTCGATCCAAATATTAGCGCTATCGCACTCCGCACAACGATAAACATTATTATAATTTCCTTCAAAACATGTCCAACTCCGTTTTTTTTAACGTTTGTATCCGCTTAGGTACCGTGAGCTAAGGACGCCGTCATTAGCTTCTGTTGTAAAACGATTCGCACAATAATAGTTTAGGTTAGTTGAAATGGAACAGTTGAACGTTATTGCGCTAATTCTACACAAGCATCGTTGGATCTCTATTTTTCCAATCACATTTTTTCCAAACACACACACACACACACGCATACACCTAATCAAAATCCACCTATTCAATTAGCCATCAGTCACACAGAACACACAAAAACTTCACGGAGGCTACCATAACGAGAAACCGGCCGTTGCCGCGCTTCAACTCGTTGCTCAACTCGTTTTTAGACAGAAAAATTATATAAAGACCATAAATGATGATATTTTTATAAGCACAAGTTAACAGTAATAACTCCCCTTCTATTCTGAGAGGAAAATTTAATTATAGCGCTCACGCTCGTACTGCAATCGAGTCTTTTCATCAACCTGTACCATCTCAACGATAAGATAAACTCGAGTTTTAGTTATTCCCCAATTGGCTTTGTTTTTTTTGCTCGTCTACTCACTTCTGTTTAGACAGTTGTTTAGCCTGTCACAACAGTCTTTCAGGTTGTTCTAAGCCTGCTAAACTTTTACTTAAGCCAAAATAAAGGTTAACGCTCTCCTCTGAATGCGGTTATGCGATAGGCCTATAGTTGTGCTCAAATTCTCAAAAATTTAATGATCGCAAGCTTCACTAGTTCGCGGCTCCAGCAGTGCCAAGAGCCAGTGTTATTTTTTTTTAACGTGATTTCTCGGTCATTTCCCACACATTTATATGATGTTCTGTTTTACTTTTATATCAAATACTTTACTGAGACATCTGCTAGTGGTATGCTTAATCAAGTAGCTTATATACACAAAAGAGGCATTTTTTTCAAAGAATCTCAACCATGAGGTAATCGTTTGTGGATTGTGTAGCTTCACTTCGAAGAAGTTGCGCTGGATTTTATCGTTTATCAGCCCGCGAGCTAAAGCGATCGCCGAGTATTATGGTTCATCGCTCAACGCATACTGGCGATTTTCATAATCGGTCATTTGTGTCTGTGTCGTTACATGACAGCTTGCATTGGTCCTAGACAGACTATTATGTATAACTTAAGTCATGCGCAATAATTTACTTGTGTTTGCAGTTCGCATGCCCTAAAAGACGATAGGTTTTCGTTTTGGAGCCGGCGGAACAATGTTGGACTCGTTTTCTGTCCCCTGGAAAATAACCGAACACAGACATCGAACCAGATCAAGTCAAGTGATGGTCTATAAAGGAGTTGCATCCAAGAGAAGCATAGCGTTCTCTATTCTCATATTAGTCGTATGCTACATATACACAATAAATATAATATTGTAACACAATAAATATAGTAGATTCAGTTTACTGTGCAGAAGTTTTTTGACAACCATAAAGCATGTGTTGACTATCCAATATTCCAGCTTTGATAGTGAAAGTCGACTACAGCAAAGGCTGGACCAAATCAAACGTTTAAAAGCATCTTCTTGAATCTTAATGATCGAGTTGAAACAAGTACACATGCCGAAATGTTTATGAAAAGGAAATGCTTTTTCCCTGGAGGTAAACGTTTAGGCGAACATTGCCTTACCTTGCTATCGCCGATGTTGCGGACAGTGGCGCTTCCGGTGGTTACCTCTCCTTCAAATTTCGCTTTTCTTCTAGCTAGTTTTTCAGCTTCGACCATTTTAGCAGCGACAGACGATACGTTTCCTCCAAACCGTTCTGCTCGTTTACGGAGCTTCTCAAGATCGGCTTCCTGGAAATGTAATCAAATAAAGCCTAAAATTATTCTAGCATGTGTACCAATGCATTCTAAAATACTTATGAAAATAGCTTATCAAACTTGTTTAATGTTAAAAATGCGAGATTTTTCTTTATCGTTGAGTTCATGTCAAATGATAAACAAAAATTACATTTGCATTGGTAAGTTGGTAAGCGTGACTCTTGAACATATGATAACACCTTTTTGTCGAATTATATCTTTGCGTTTCTTTGGTATATGTAATTACTCAAGGTAAAGCCTCTCTTGCGCCTATATTTTCCCTTTAATAATAAAAGCCAGAGGCTTACGCTTATGTTATTGATCCGGGAGTTGGTAACCGAGACAGCCGTAAAAGTCGCTGCTGAATTGGCTCGTGTCTGATTGGCTCGTCCGTCTTCACCAACAGAAAGTCCAAATCTTTTTGCACGATCTACTAGCTTCTGCTTGTCTACGTCGGGCGCGGCTCCAATCTTACTTGCTGTACCCGTGCCTAATAAAGAACAGTAAACGCATATCGCGAGGAACAGTTACTAGAGTACTTGTCCTTAGTTTTTATGTATGTCTCGATATCAGTTGCATTGACAACTTATCTTAGCAATGCGTGACATAAAAAAGGCTCAGTGTACTCACCGAATTTTTTGGCCCGTTCTTCAAGTTTAGCTTCAAGCAAGCCAAACCGTGCAGCACGCGCCTTGAGCTTATCTGCGGTAACCCGTGGAGCTACGGGAAGCGGTGCAGCAGGGGCCTCTGGTCGATCCGAAAACAAATCATCTTCCATAGACTGCAAAACACCTTCTTTCTGGAGAGCAGCTGCTGTCTTCACTACTTGGGGTACAGGCAATGCTGTCGCAGATACAACGAAAGCTTTCGGTTTTTCCATGATTGGCTGTTGTACCTATAGCGCAAATGTTACAAAAGCGTGACTAAGCGATTAATTAGCATACATTTAGTTATTTATCTGCACCTTTATCAGATACCTTGTATAACTGAATTACAAGTTGCAACTAAATAATGTGAAGTGATACAGGTTTGTGGTAAAGGTGTACACAAACGCGATT
This sequence comes from Varroa destructor, assembly GCF_002443255.2. NCBI lineage: Eukaryota > Metazoa > Arthropoda > Arachnida > Mesostigmata > Varroidae > Varroa > Varroa destructor. The sequence continues at coordinate 32,348,619 of NW_019211459.1, forward strand.
AGCGTGGTTCTCTCTGATCACTAGATATTTTTGAAAAGTACGAAAAAAAATGTATCTCAACACCAACGTTGCTAAAATAAATGAGTTCAATAACTGTTGTGACGATATATTGTGTGTTATAGATTATAGATCCTTTAACCAGGTTAGATTTCTATAGAATAGAATTATTTAATTTTTAAACATTGACTGATACATTGAGTGATGTGCGATCAGCCTCGACTGATAATTAGTGTAAAATAGCACTTACAGTTGTAGGAACAGGAACATCCTTGTGCTTGACAGGAGAATCAGGAGTTTCCTTTAAAAGATCATCTTCGTTCAGAAGCCCTTCATCTGACAGCTCTCCTTCTGGGAGCTGATCATCACCTAAAAAATATAAGTGAATACGTTTTTTAAAGACAACCCACAAAGAGCGTTAACTATCTTGATATTTATAGGCGCTTATTAGCATAAACTGTGTAAAGACAACGCTTTGAAATGAATAGATTAAAATTTACAACTAGTTAAGACCGCAATGGGCTTACGAAACGACGCATGTATTTTTGTTCGATGCCATAAAGAACATAAAGATCGGTCCCTTAATAAGAAACAAAAACCTTAGAGTTAATATAGTAGAAGACATTGCGGGATACGCGGGTTTGCAATGATTTGAGCAAGAGTAGCTGGTTTTCACCAAAGCTTTATTGTCTTCTATGAAATTAAGTATATATTGGCTGGCCCACTTCAATACAATCGTGTGTCAACTAAAGAAAGTGATAACAAACTGATTTGTCTCTCTGCCTGTGACAAAGCATCCTTGAGCCGTTGTGCCAGTTCGGCTTTGGCGCCTTTAAGGGTGAGGTTCCGCGCCTTCAGCTCGCGTTTCAAGTCAGCCACCTGCCGATGCGAAATGAAAAAGTTTACTGTCGTCAAGTGTACTACGTTAGGTTCAATATGGAGGTTGCATTCAGCAAGCGCCAAAATTTACCCACGTCAACAAAGGACATTTACATCTCGTCAATGAGTAAACACAAAAATATTGATGGCAGTACTACAGTAGATAAAATACCTACTGTTCCGTGCTCCTTAATCTTTATATTTTTTTTTCACTTTCAACCAACTAACGAATTTTAATTGCGGAAACCAACTCAAATTTTAGCGGTCGATCTTTATCCAATAATACTGCCTATACTTTTTGGCGCTCAAAGCTCAACATTATTTCATTTTCTTAATTTAGGTATACGACGTGCAATACACACATAGTAGGGTTAGAGTTAATAAAACTATTTCAGCTCAGCAAGCATCTCATAGATATTCGCACGGTGTATGTGCTTAGCGCTGTGTTTTGGCGTTGAAAAATCAAATCAGGAATCCTATAGATCAACAATTAAAAGCACCAATGCTTGTCGAAGAAAATCATCCGCCCTACATCGTTTCCATGATCATACATTATCAGCTATCCATCGTGATCTCTTCATACGGACAGAACATATGTAAACACCCGGACCTCCGTCATAACCGCGGCTAATAAGCGTTTCGGCTGTATAAAGCGAAAAAATGAGAACTGACTTCAAAGGAACGCACATACGTACACTTCAGTAAATGTTTGCAACAGGAGTAGTACCGATAAACGTACCGTCATCGAATCGATGTCCATTGCGCGATCTGTTGTGACACTTTGGCTTCGAAAAATGATTCACAACAGCAACGTTACGCCGGAACACCACAGGAGTGTTGTTGATAGGCGGGCGAAACAGCCCACAGCATCCGCACGCTACACACACTCTGATTTAAGTACATATGCGCCGACTAGAAAGAACCATACACTCGCCACCGCACAACGCAGACACACCACCAGATCGTCGTGTTGTTGTGGATTGGTAAATGGCGTTGATAGCTCATTTGATTATGTGTCGGTCTCCAACTGGAAGAGTTCGACATGTCAAACGATTTAGACTGCCAACAGCGCCAATGAGTGGAGGACGAGGAGGCGAACGGACCCTGTATGAGGGGGAATTAGGTATCATCGACATCGAACAGCAGGCAAGTTGATTGTTACAGTTTCTAGTTAGCTTGCGAAGCGAATCAGTAGTGATCTAGGCGAACGATCACCGTAGTAGAAAAAAAACTGATGTCTAACAAATACCTGCCGATACGACTGACGAGAAATCATTCTCTTAGCCGGTAAACACATTTAGCGCGGTACAGGTTAGTCGACAAGTGGTCAACGTGAGGTTCAAATCTGATTATTAGTGGAAAGTGCGGATAATCCCTGATGCTGCAGCATCACCAGCGACTGTGCTTTGATTTGAAAGCCGTGCATGTGTTCTTCTCTGACGAGTATCGCTGTGTGGGAAAGTTGTTGAAGAAAGCAAATCATTGCGTGAAGGTACAGAAATTTTTATTGTTTCTGTAGCAGACCCAGTTGGGCACTGTAGCTGAGTGGTCATCTGTCCATTAGTGTAACGTGCTCTCGATGTGAACAACGATCCGCCACTTTAAAGTGTGAAGGCTCGAAGCACTTTGGAGAAGCCCCAGAGCCGGCGCAATCGTTTGAAAGACGCCTGTAGGCACATTAACTGCTTCAAGATGTCCCTTAGGTATAGATGGACTCCATCGCCGATATTTTTGTATGGGATTCAGTTCTTCTAGCAGAGGAAAAAGTAAATGATGAAAATGTACATCACCCTTATCTATTTCATAATCACGATTATGATGCTAGTTTTGTCTCTGAGCTTTTTCTGAAGATTCTTTAAATTCTAAAATTTCAAAGACAATAGGACCATAATGATCTCGCACCATTCCTAGCATGACCAAATCAGAATAGGTTTTCCGTTGAGTGGAAACAAATACGTAAACAAGCGGATAATTTTTTTCTGACAAATCGAGCAAGTATTTCTGAAAAATGTATAATACAGTGTACTTATGAATAAATTTGAAAGAAAAAGCGCGCGCTTTCTTTGTGCACTTGTCTAACTTATATTACATTACGTTCTACGGTGACTATCTGCATTTTAAAAGCTCTTTTCATTAGGCATGAAACTAAGCGGGCAGCCTCAGCTGTAAAATCAGTGGGACGCAGTGACACTTAGCGCATGACTATTCTTAGCATTGTAATGCGAACAGCCGGCGGTTTTTCCTGAGCCTATTGCAGCCTAAAGCAGCTACGCAAATTGTGGTGCCTTACAAATAGTAAACCTTTGCAATAGTGTGTCGAAGCTATTGGGTTAGTGTTGTTTCCTCGTGCTTTTCTTTAGCCTCCAGATTGCTAACCTGAGAGAACTAGGTCTTGAATAATTCTTTTTCAAGAATAATTAATAAAACTTGCGTTGTTATTATTAAGAGACTCTTAGCTACAAGTTATCGGCCATAACAAAAGAAGAGGTCCAAATATTAAAAATCGTATTCTTTTCTTATAAACTAGACGTCTTTATAGGCGAAGTGTATTTTTTGCAATTATGAATTAGTTGAAGAACAGGTTTAGGGTTACGCAAGCGTATAAAGTCTATCAATCCCAGCACTTTTTAATATGTTTAAATAATGTTTACCGTCGTTCGATATTAGTAGTTGTGCATTTATTTTCTTTTATTTTTTGTTTTCAAATCATGCGCTCTCTTATTGTTACCTACAGACGCCAACGTGCACCTATCGAAGGAAAAGAACTAGAAAAGTTCCTCTCACGGTCGGAAACGTCGAACATTATGGTCTCCCGTGGAGGTTAAATTATGTTTTAGTTTGTCATTAGATACGTAATATTCCGTTCCTGCTAATGTTTATTATTGGAAAAGTGAAGAACACATCTACGGTACGCGATGTATACCATACAGTACAAGAGCAGTGATCGTTTCTACAGCTTAACTTGACATTAACTTTACATAACATTTATATATATATATATATGTTCATTATTGAGAAGGGTGTGACTTTCTATTCTACGGTCTTTATTAGTGACAGACTTCAAGTTACGATTGGCTATTCTATACAAAATCGTCAAAACCATGGTTAGGAATTGACCGAATCGTATTTGCTAACTCCTCATTATTGTTGATAGAAAAATTGCGTAACTATTAATGACCATCATAATCGAAAGAACGTAAGAACCGCCTGATACAATGGTAATGCAGTTGCAAGCGTCAAACTCTTCGAAATATTAGAGCATATTCCGCATTTAGCCCTTTTGCGCGAACAAGAAAATATTGCTTTTCTTTGCATTTGTTGGTGTCTCAAATAAACAGCAATATTGTGTTTTGTTGATCGCTTTTTTATTCCTGTCTGTCAGAAAGAAGAGGATATCACTCGAACGAAGTGTTCAGCACACAACAATTCAAGCCCCAGGAGGAATTTATTTGGTGTCTAAAATATGGAAACATATAATACGAATTATGGCTTTACTGTATTTATAATGGCGCCATTTAAAATAAGAGAGTTACGCGAGTCATTATTTGTTAGCTTTATTAGATCTCGGTGAAATAGATAACAAGGATGACAAGAACACCTTTCCAAATTTTATGTGCCTTGCACAACACTCATTTAAGCTATAATCAATTATCTAATGGAATAGTTGCTTTCTTTATGTCTGCTTCCGTTTATTTCTATAGAGGTTATAATGCGGTTTTGGCTTTTGTCGGCCCTACTGGTACTCACGCTGGTCTTGGCCAATGGAAGGCCTCAAGACGACCAATATGAAGGCGATCCACCAAATAATGAAGCAAACGAGTTTGCCGAGTTTGAGGAGTTTGAAGATGACCCACAGGAAAAACAACAGTTACTTCAGCAGACGTCGCAACAACAGCAGAGAGCAATGCCGAAGTTAGAACAAAATGAGGTTTGTTGAGAGGTTTTTATTTTGGGGTCATCAATTTTGAGCCACATGATTCTTGCGTTGTGCAATGCCGCACGATTACCGGTATGGAAAGCAAAAAACGGGTCGACTTCTTCTAACGATCGCTCAGCATTGCTTAGCCGGATCGACGTGGAAAGAAAAAAGACCTTTCGTTGATAAAATTTCATAAAATTCTTCTTTCTAATTCTACTCCACCACAACCTACATCACCATGGCGGTTATCAAGCAGAATCTATCAGATTCTGCTTCTGTTTAAAGATTCTGCTTAAATTGTTCGTGGCCTATTTAATATCCCCCTATTCCAGGTGGGCCGTCGTGGCAAAGAAGATGATGCCTTCGTAGAAGATGATGAAATTGACAACGATGCAGATTTTGATCATTTCCAAGACTCTGAAGAATTCGAAGGCCATGATCAGAGGTAGCCTGTTGACTAGTACAATTAGCTGTTAGGTAAATGACAGTATAACGTTTTAATTCATATATTATGATTGTCAAATTATTGCTAACTTTCTATGGTACTAAAACGCTCGTTATTTTAACCCAAATAGCGTTGTCATTACCACGTTTTCGGTAACAGCTCGGAACGTCCACCGATTTCTCAAGGGAGCGTGGGCGGTGCTAATGGTGGACGAGGGAGTGACAACGATCTTAAAATCACTTCAGTTCCACTACATCTCCGTGCTTCGTGGCAAAGTTACTACGCTGAGATGCTGATGTGTGCAGCACTTGTGATTTATTTTATCAATTTCTTATCTGGACGGTAAGGACAAAACTTATTACATTAGTGTTCAGATCGCGAATTGTCAATGCAAACTAAGTGGTATTATACGTTTTTCAAAAAAAAAAAAAGTGAAAATAGTTTGAAGCTAACGAAGACCTCGTCTATAATCTATGGACACTAGCGACCTTTGTTGTAATAGCAGCAGACTGTATGGTTCTTACTAAGGAAGGGTACTGTATGCAGAATAGTAATAGGATTACATATTATTAACTTTACCAGATGAACCAAAAGCCCTGCTTTCAACAGCTTTAATGGAAGACTAATAATTATTAACTATATGCGTTGGTTTCAGATCTAAGAATTCTAGGCTGGCGAGTGCATGGTTTGACAAACACGTCACACTATTGGAGAAAAATTTTGCTCTTGTTGGAGACGATGGCCTTAAGGTAAGGCTTAAATGCAACATTCGCCAAATAGCCTTACCTTGTGTGAAATTCGTGATCAGTGTCACCTATCGATGAATATTTATCCTACTGCTAGTTGGGTTGTGTGTTAACTGTATGGAAGTAACAAAAAAACAAGAATCTCAATCATCTCTTCAAGGATTAAATACTTATGAGACTATTCAGCGTCTGCAGTAGCTAGTCCACTCAGTTTGTTTAGAATATCTATCAAGAATAAAGTCTAGAGATATAAATAGCATTGGCGTAATAAACACAGACAAGTTTTCACAAAATATATATATATATATATATATATATAGGTACGGCTTTGCTTTTCTTTGCGACTAAATCACAGGAAATTCAGAGTGCTGGCCTTCGCAAGGAGTCCGAGCATTGTTTTACGTTATGGTGTTCAGGAAGGCAATGCGTTGAAGGTATGCTTGTTGAGCTACGACTTATCAAGCGGCAGTGTCTTGTAGGTGTGCTAGGTCAACTAATGCGGCCAACGTCAGACCAGATCACTTATAAGGTAACTATAAGTATGGACTATATTTTTCTATTTACGATGGGCGTCACAGAATTTTCTAATTCATAAAGTTTAATACCTATCGACAACTTTTCGCTCTTGAAAATAATTCGTTTATTTTCTGTAAATCTGCAATGTGGATTATATCATGTAGTTAAAACTGGAAACAATGGACCCGTTCGTCTTCTGCATGACATCAAAAAAAAACGCATCAAAGCTTACTAAGGAGATGATAGATGTTCTGACATTCTGTCCAGATCGGAAAGGTGTACCCGACCGCGTATTTCGCGATCTTGGTGAATTTTTTGCTGTTTATTCAGAGATTGGTGATATAACTCAGTCCTTTTTCCAGGTGAGTAGAAACCAACAAGGCAAGGAAAAATTAAATAAATATAACACAACTGTGTTATAAAAATTTACCGTGTTGTTGAGATCACCCTTATAATGAGATCTCCTTGTCTTACCTGAATGATGTCCCCTAAAATGAACTTAATTCGATAATTTGCTCACTTCAAGACATTGATTTGGCTATGTGTAGTACGGACGGCTAATATATAAATAGGATAGTGCAATTTCTTTCTAATTATTATAAAACTGAATGTGGACGTTTAATACTAATGTCTAAAGATTTTTCAAATTTAGGTTTAATAAATTCGTGTAATGAGAATAACCCAAACAGAGGAGCAGAAAATCTGCAATAAAAGCAAATCTTATATACACGAGTTAAATTCATCAGAAATGTAAATGACTTCAGCTAAAATGAGGTATCGTTTTTACCATTTAGGATCAGAAATTTACGCAGCGTTTATCAGAGTACAAGGACTGTATTGAAATGCTGCACGTGTCGGACCAATGGCAAGGCCAAAATGCACTTCGGACTGCAGAAGAAGCTAGTCAGGGAACATTGCTGAAAAAACCAGAAACTGAACGCGTTGTTATCCTCAAAATTTCAGGTATTGTACCACACTGTATTAGACGAAAGTTTAACTTAGCTAGATATGATTTCATCCGCTTGTTATGTAAACTCTTAGTGAACGTTTGGCGAGAGAGGAGAATAACATTTTGCATCCTTTATGCACAGAGATAACTATATGCGTCAATTTCCATATCAGACGAATTTTTCTTCTTTAATATTTACTTAAAGACGCGTAATAAGACTCTCGTTGCAAACCGTAAGGTTTATGTCGGATTCAAGTTCATAATCGACCACAGAGAAATGTGGACGGTGAATGTATTTCTTCCTAAATCAATCTAATTTTTATGTTTTACATCGTTATTGCTTTATTTTATTATGAGCAGCGTACACGTGATTACTGCTCTTTTAAACGCTACTACATAGGATATAAAATTTCTAGTTTTGCTTGCAACATTGGTAACCATGTAGTACCTGGGAAAGGCCGTACTTCCGAAGATCAGATGGAGGCACTCGAGGGTTTGCTAGGATTAGTACTCATCGTAGCTGATAAGGCTTCCCGCTTGCGGTTAAGCAAGGAGGGTCGGGCTAAAGCTGATAAGAATCGACAGAAAGTTGAAGAAACTTTCCTCAAGAACACTCATGTGCAGAGACAGGCAAGTACTGAATAGTTTTAATTACAAGTTTTCATAACACGGTAGTGTCACACTGAAGTTTGACATGGAAACATAAAGCTGTACTTTTTAATATCATATCCCAGTCCCTGGAAACTTCATTGCATAGCTGTCTAGTAATAAAGTTCATTTGATGCAAGGCTACTTGCTTGGCTTTGTTGTGGCGTGGCGTAATAAAACGTATGCTTCGCTACACTAACGGCGTACGTACAAGCATAGGTTAAATGATCACACGTGAGCCGGCTTCAACAAATTAGTACAGAATCTTACTGTAATTTTATTAAACGATTTTTGCCTTTGTCGTTTTTAGGAGTTGGCACAGCAGCGCCGTGACGAACGAATCCGCATGGAACGTGAGCGTATTTTGGCTGAGGACGATCCCGAGAAACAGCGGCGTCTCGAGCTCAGGGAACAGAAACGCCTTGCCAAGAAGACCACCCCAAAACTCAAACAGATGAAGGTCCGCGCCATGTAAAAAGAAAAATGTGGAATTACTGCATGTAACTATTGCAGCCATCTGCTTCTGTGTATGTCTTGGTTCTGGTCAACAAGCAAACTAACTGCCGCTAGATAATGGAAGCTAGCGCCCGCTGCCAAGCGCTTGCCGCACCTAAGCTGTTGTACGCCAGTGCCGATTTTGGTACGCGGATCAATATAATTTTTGAATCAAACTTGCCGACATCAAACGAGCACTTATTTAGCAGTAGGGATAACAGTAGCGGCAGTAGTGAGGCACACTGAAGAACCGTGCAGACATACTGCCTACTTGCAATGCACGCAATATAATAAAAGAAGCAATGTGTGCGCAAGAGAGTCAAACAGTATTTTGCCGTCGTTTTTAACAGGTTTCTGTTGTTTACCAGAATCAGACCGAACGAATGTTGAAGCAGTAATAAGCAGACGGCTACAGTGGCTCTTATATAGTGTCGCTTATATATGGATAGAGAAATTATTACCAAAAACAGTAGAGCACTTTAGTGGAAAAAATATATAAAAGGATGGACACACGCTAATTGTTGTACCTCTTTAGGATAAAAAAAAGTCAAGAAGAAATATTGTCACTTCTGACAGGTGACACCTAGAAAAATCTAAAACACGATTTAGTAATATAAAGTTGTTATTAGAAAATGGCTTCTCGTATAAGAGGAGAAGAAGATCGTAATAACTGCAAAACTGTTAATTGGTTAGTTACACAAGGATGTAGGGAACGTTTCAACATTCATATGATATTAACAGTAATTGCAAATGTGACAAATCGCTCAAGTAGTGATATTACACTAACGTGTAAGCATGAATGTAACGCTTATGATGTGTGCAATGGGATTTTCGTGAAAGTAGGGATGCTATCGCAATTTATGTTGGAGGTAACTAATCTGTGAAGTTGGGACATGTAAAGGGAAAACGCGGAGAGAATAGAGAATTGTAGGAGAACACAGAATGTACACTAGACAAATTATGGGAGATTAAGTCAACAATACTGACATTCATGATCATGATGATAGGGTACTTTATATAGGAACGAAATAAATAAATGTATGTTTGTAAAAATCATTTGTTGTCATTTATATATGCGACAAATAATAATGATTTTAATGCTGTTTTATATTTTCGTGTTAAATTGTAATATATATTACTTATTATACCTAAATGCTACACTTTTTACGATCGGTGCGACAGGCAGTGAAGTGATGGCATCACCTTAAGCATAACGAGGCTACGTAAAACTGAAATAATGAAGCTAAACGAGCATCAGGACAATCTGGACCTTCGAACTGCGAAAATTGGGCCGCATGATACCGTCCATCCTAGTTACAACCAAGGTAGATGAGGATTGGATTTAAAAAAAGGGCAAAGAAGTTTCTCAAGATCTTGCCACTATTGAATAGATTAAAACAACGGCATAAACAACGGCATTCAGAACGCCTTAAGGAACCTGAACTCTATCGCAGAGAGCCCGCTGGCTGTGCATAAAATCAAGAATAAATGCTTTATTATTTGGAAGTGAGGATACTTTTTGCATTATATGTCTTTCATATAAATTATGTGTAACATGAAATGTCCTTAAGATTGATAACAAAACTATAATAACTGGCGGTACTGAAGTACTGAAGTAAGGACTGGTAAAGCAGTTCATCAGCATATTTCTATTTATTTGTGCAGTGCGTTCATGACACGATATTGTTTCGGCGTATATGTTTTCAAAGATAAGACAAAGAGCCATCGAATGAACTGATTTCATATAAAGGCGGCCACAACGGTGATACACAGGTAACAAGAATAAACATTAAATCTACTAACATAATAACTTGATTACTTTGCGTAGTCGGTACGTAAAATTTCTATTTATTTCGAGTTTAGTTTTTTGTGTACTATGTAGAAATTAGAAATTACATATACTTTAAATCACACATATTAAGAGCTCTACATTTTGGCTACTTTTTTAAACGCCCTTCTAATCCATTGGCGTGGCACTATCTTACGATGAGTGTTTCGACCAATAACGACGATTGTCAAACTTAATAAGAGGAATACTGCAATATGTGAGACTGGGTTGTTTCTGACATGAGTACACGCAAAACGGAGCATATATACTACGCGGCGATTTTTATTTAATGTGACAGACATCAGCTGTACTTTTTTAGAATATGGTTGACACTATCGCTGGAATAACGCAACGATGCTTTCTACAAAATATAAGTATTATTTTAACGGTTTAAAACTTGATCTAAATTGAAATATTTACCAAACAAAATTTAGCTACTGTTAAGGAAAGATGTAGGATAAAGACGAACGAAGAACTGACAAGTATAATTGAATATACAAATTTGTCTTCTGCTGTGTGGTCACGATCATGTGACTATATTAAAATAGCAGTGATTCACAGTTCCTTGATATATATATATATAATATTTTTTTTTTATCTTTATAATCAGTTTTATAGAAAAGACGGGGAAACGAAAAAGCCAGTGTTTTGCTAGATTTTCTTGAGTCGATCATTCTGTTTTGCGAATGTGTACTTCGACATATGATGATTTTGTGTATAGTTCTTCTTTTCTTAATTTATCTTTTGACGTGTAACTCCAAACAAAAATAGTACAAGCACTATCACTGTTAGGCGATACTTGTAGAAAACAATCTTGTGGTTGATTGGTCCACTGTAATCGCGTAACTGGTAAAAATGGTAATAGCTGCTTTAACACACTACTGTAACGTACTGTAATGATTCTAAGATATCAAGTATTATAAAAAAAAAAAAAAAAAAATGTATACACTCCGTGCTGATCCCAGAGAGAATGAAACCTACGATACATAAAAGTTTTAGCCTTGGAGCGCGATATTCTCACTTTAAGCCTTTATAAAAAGCTAAATGATTTCTGTCCGTCATTTTATTACAATTAAGTTATTCAAAATATAACGATGGAAAAACTGTATTCAGATCTTTTTTATATCTTATTCAACTAGTATACGGTGTTTTGTTATTGCATATAAGGTAGCAAGCATTGAGTATAGATTCTGCACTCAGGGCATGCAGCCTGTGGCTTTCGTGCAGGCCGAGACACATGCACACTCACAGATGTACAACCGATTGTCAATTGACCACCCCAAAGAAGATGATTAAAAAAGAAAATCATTATCACTCATTATCAATATATCACACCCAGCGAAATTAAAATCTACACCTTAGCCAGATTCACAGGATATATATATATATATCCTGTGAATCTGGCCTGACAAAAACCTGGTGGGGAAAGTTATATATATATATATATATATATATATATATATATATTACTTTCCCAATCAGATTTTTGTTGTTTTAAATATCTTTCTCTCTCCCCATATATATACATATATAGAGGTTTCAATGGTGTGTATATCTCTGATGCCTCCTGTGAAATGAGTGAGTTCGCAAGGGACATCGCAGTTGTTCTTGAATAAAATATAATACGCATGTTACAAAACATTATCTGCTGTATTTTACTTTCCTTCGATCATTTCAATAGACGGTAACCGATAATCTAGGTAGTAAAGCTTTGCGATGCATGCGTAAATTGATGTTTTCAACTGACCCATTTCACATTAATTGAGGCAAGCATGAGCGCTAGTCTTCAACGTTGGCGGCTTTCGACTTAATGAGTACACTTGATTAATCAATAAACGTGTTATCAAAAAAAAATTATTAACGTCATAGAGATTTAATTAATTATTAACGTCATATAGATAGATGGTCATAGCTAGAGCTTTTCCTGGAGAAATTTCGGTGGCGCAACGGTCCCAGATTTATGGGCAGCGCCCGCCCAGGCGCATACTTGTCCAGACTGATCGGCAGCAAAAATGAACTGGTTACAGATTGAGAAGACGGCGTCGGCAACGGGGCTGCGCATTCGTGGGTTTAGTTCTCGAACAGGAGCCAGATTCCAGGAAGAAAATAGTCGCAGAGAACCGTCGGCGTGCCCGGCCAGCAGCAAATTGACGTTAGCACCTTCAGGTGCCGATGAATATGCCAAAGAAGTGACTCGAGACAAACACTCCAGCTGTGCCACAAACACGCCGTTGATTGTGTACAGATGTAATTTGCTGCCACCGTCTGAAGTCACCGAAATCGGAAATTGGAGGTCTTAACATATTTGAAAGTGTACTTGTAACCCCATTCAGGTTATAGCGAGGCGTGTTACTGTAAGCGAAATTTTCTTAAAGCGACATGCCTGTTAATCTTGCGATCTAGATGTCTTTTCGAATAAACCCAACCCATTTGAATCGGGTTCACTTAAGGAGAACTCACTGAATTTGAGCTGCCTGCATAACTTCGTACATATATCAACTGTTTTCCAGGAACTTACTGGTAACATCCTGGGCGATAGCTACGTCTCCAAGAGTAGGGCTAACCCTGGCCAATGTAAGCGGCTCACCAATCTGCAGCACAGTCCGAACATACTTGAGACTGTTCAGGTCCCAGAGTATACACGACCCGTCGTTAGATGACGAAGCAACGATGAAGAATTCGGGGCAGACATCGACATGCAACACAATGTCCTTGTGGCCAATCAAATCATCTAGGTGGACGGCACTGATCGAAGGTGTCACCCGCAATCGAAACACTCCAATTCGGCCTGAGCTATGACCAATAAAGAGCTCTGGTCGGTTAGTGGAACAGCAGACGAATGACACCTGCATAAAACAAACAAATAAAAGTGAAAGAACAATCGTGGAAAAAAACAAACACAAAATCTAGTCGAGCTTGTGAGACGATATTCTCGAATTCCAAGATCAAGCAAGCAAGAACGTTGTCCCGTAATCCAAGCGTGGTAAAAACACGTGTGATAACTTTCAATGTTATCGTAATACGTACGGGATCGTATGCGGCATCAAGAAGGGGTTGGGGCACCAGGTCCTTGCGTGTTTTTAGCCGCAGTACTGCATCGCAGTAGCACCAACTGAGCAGTGCTGCTGGCGAGTCATGGCCACCGAAAAGCTCTGCTTGATTTGATACCCCAACGATTCGCTGGACGTCTAGCGGCCGCAGTCGTCCGAAACCGGGTGGACCAAATGCTTTGGACCAAATACACTCCGGTGGGTTTGCTTCATCGGGACTTCCGGCTAATACACCCCATCGGACCCCGATCACTGTTGGCAACACGCGCTGCAATAGAAATGAACATCATATGTTTTGCGGCACTCAGTGGCTACAGATCAGGTACACCAAAATAAGACTAGATGAACAATGGTCGACTATCGATTAGGAAGATGAACATTGACTTCAGATCGTAGAGGAGATATCAGATCTTAGGCGCGTATAGCGCATAATTTCGTTTACCTGTCCGACAGTTTTCGACGGCGTGCTAGCTACTGTACTAAAATTGACGTTCGGATGCGCCTGCGTGAATAACTGAATTGGCATTTGACCATACGTTTTAATCATGGCCCGATATGCCTTGAGTGCGATTGAATCCATTTGATCAGTTGGCGGAGCATTGTGTGCATATGTTGCCGGATGGAACACGTTTAGTGCGTCTACCGCTGCTCGGCCCTGCTGTTTGTAGCCAAACACCAGATCAATCCAAAGGTTAAGTCGTTCAGTAACCGTCTCACTTTCAAGGGCTGCTAAATTAATCAAATTGAAGAGACGCGCATCATTCTCACACCAGGGCGGGAGCCGTACATCGTTGACTTGTTCGCCATTTTGTCGACTGCCAAAATCGAATTTGAAGATGTTTCGAAGAAACTCGGGAAAGTAGAAGAACTCTGGAATTAGTTCCTTGACATCAGTTGGACTATCGCGTGAAGCGAGTCTCCACGTTGTTTCCATTGAGTGAAATGTACGATCGGGAATATCGAAATTATCATCTTGATAACTGAGAAATGCCTGCGTAAACGGCGGCATGCGCACTAGGAAATGCAGTACAATGCCCGAGTTAGAATAATGAGACCCATAATGGAAAGGGCCTGATACCACAGACAGATTTGTGATGTTCTCTTGGCTCTGCCTGAATACATCGACGTAGTGAGGTTCACGGGATTTGTCCTGAACAGCAATCGGTTTGTCCAATACGCGGAAGTTCTTCGCGTCACTAAGGTCAAGCTCGTCTTCGTCATACTGTGACAATACGAACGGAAATACAGGGTATTGCATCAGATTATTGAAACTGCGGCCAGCCATTTTGTTGAGGTATGTTAAGTACTCAAAATTTGTAATCAGACGTCTTTGCCAGCGGGCTGTAACCGCCTGTAGAGCTTCAGGCTTCTGCAGTTTATCACAGTTCAGTGTGAGCTTATCATAGAAGTCTTGGCGATGTGCGCGATTTTTAAAGACAAGAAGACACGTTAATCCTGAATTGAGGAACATCTCAACAGCTACATCAGCATGCTCATAGCGTCGCGGCATCAGCTCGGTTATTGTTGAAAAGGCCCAACTCAACGCGCCGACCTGTTTATCTTCGGGGACAAAGCGCACGCTTTCTAAGCCAACCAGAACCTCACCACTCGTTTCAACACTCGCAGTGATCATTGAACACGAATGAACACTGAGAATCTGTTCGAACGAATGGAGCCATTTTTCCCGTTGGGCCGCATGCTGGCAGTAGAGAAATGCAAGCGGTGGAGAAAATTTAGTTTGGGCCGTGCCGCCGTTAATCCAAAAACGTGGTTCCAGGTCGAGATGGGCGCGTCTGAGGCGTTTACGCATACGCCATGGACCTTCGGTTGGATCAAGCTCCCACGAGGCTGGCACGAACTCTGGCATGTGCCATACGGCCCTGCAAATCAAGACATGAACAAGATGTTATGAATGTTTATCCTTAAAAGAAAACCCTATAACATGAGAAGTGAAGTCCACTAGAGATATAATACCACAGAAAACACAAGATACAGGCTGAACTAGCGTGGTTTGTATTCACATTGTGAACTCGATTTTGTATCGCGTGGCCAAATCGCAAGCCCATAGGTAATACCGTGGTAATTGGAAAGGAACGTTAGTAGTAATTATTAATAAAAAAAAACACCTTTAAATTTTTTTTTGTGGTAAATACCTTTCATGGGTAAGCCGCTGTGCAATCCCCTTCCATTTGAGGCGAAGTTCATATTCGACACATTTGCGACCTTTGTATGCACTTAGAAAGGCCTTGCGGACATAGTTTTGATAGTCGACGATCGTCCTTGTAACCCGCATCGCAGCGTCGGTTACGTGTTGCTGTTCCAGGTTCACTCGAGACGCGGCAAGCTGGGAAGCACCCAGCGCCGCCGTGGCCTGTGTGTCCAGGAACGAGGCCCGATCCTCTTCGAACTGCGCAAGCCACTTCTGTCGTTTCTATAACACAAAACAAAATTGTCACACTAGAATGAGTTCATTCGAATTTCAAGACAGAGCACTTGAAGTTACTGACAATACTGATGTCATTGCTTTTTAATAATAATAACCATGACGGTCATTATTATTACCATTATTAGAAATTGTCCTCGCTAGCTTATTTACGGCCTTTGGTACGCAAATCTTTGTGATAGAAGTGATTCGATTCGAAGGCATAGATTATACGTTACGCTATCAGTCAAAACATATGTATGGCCCAATATATTTCAACCAACTTTTCGTCGACAAAATTCATCGACAAAAAATAAAATGATGCGAAGAAGATATTTCATACCTTGTTTACACATACTCACCATCTCGCAGCGGAATGGTCCACTGTCAGGGGCTAGGCTATCAGCGATTGAGTTGAGCAAAATCTTAGTTCTCTGATCCCCTTCGGAGCCCTCGGAAAGTTCGACGACAAACGCAGCCAACAGTTCCAACTTATTTGCAGCGAACAATGGAAAAAGGGCGCAAAGGTTCGGTATGCGACCTAGAAGATCTGCACTACGTAAACGACAAGAAATGTCCAGTGTGGGCCGCAAGAGTGCTAGGGCCAAGTTCGATAGCTGTAATAGTAACAGCACCAATTAATGGTAATGACATTTCAAGTAAATCAAGTCAAAATTTATTTGAACTCTGGCGTTGAAATATAGCTCACTCAGTTAACCTCTTTGGCATGGTGAAGGACATCATTGGAACGAAGCTGTGAATGACTGAAGCGTCATAAGCACACAGTGGAAAAAACCATAAACCATCCATAAAAAGGTGCAAACGAAAGGTTTTTCACATACTTGATACACTGCAGTTTTTGATAAACTTGGATGATCGTCCTGCAGACATGCCATAGCGAGCACATGTAGTACGTCGCCTAAACAAGCGAATCCTTCGGTACAGAGTAGAACTGATGGTCGTGAAAACTGCAACAGTTCAACAAGTAGCAGAAGTTGCCGTTCCAGAACCTGAGGAGAGCAACGCCCGCGTCTTCCTGTCAACGTCCCCAGAGCTCCTGATAGTCGACTTCCTTCGGCCGTATTCAAATCTACGCCACATAGATGACCGTTGTCCAAACAAGGCAAAAATAAATGATTATTATTTTTCCCTCAGTTTATATATATATGCTATTATATATTATATAGATTTACGCAGCATGACCATTATATATACATATAATGGTCATGCTGCGTAACCTATCGCATACAACTACAGGGGGCATTAAACAATGTTAGCTTAAGGCGTTTGTATATGATAAGCTAGGGTCACAATCTACTTAAGCTCACCCATGAGACTATCCGGCGCTCATAAAGAATGAGCAAATTTGACGAAACAAGTCAACGAAAAAACAAGGCAGGGAACTGTTGTTCAAATACTAACCTCGTTGAACTGCTAGCCCAATGGGGAATCGTATGCATGTGTTGCTGTTAGGACGATTTGTAACTATGTCCTCGGATTCATGGGAATAATCCCAGTTATTGAGAGTGTTTTCCGGCTTCTCTTCCAATAGCGCAGGAACTGTGATGTGCATCAAGATATTGTGTTTGAGTGCATCGCTAAAACCGTGCAACGCACCTGCGTAGAGCCGAGGTATGTATTTTATGCTCGTAGAAGCTAAAACAGAAATCGATATTATTGAGGAATCCACTGTAGTATTATGTGGGAAAAGTTGTAGTGTTTCAAGAAAAATGTCTAGAAATTACTAGAGCAATATTGCATTTCATAAGCCTGTATTTGAGCACGCCCGCGTTTTGTGAAGCGTATTATAGGTATTCCGTAAACAGGTCCACCCGTAAGTGCGGCCCTGGTTCGAATATGATTTATAGGGAAGGACAAATCCGTTTTACTTGCATACAAATTCTCTGACTTGCCCAATATGTGTGTATGAAGATATTTTTCACTTTGAGTAAATGTACCTCTATGCCTAATTCGCATCACGCCAATATAAAGGTTGATGCTATTCAAGTGAATTTTCGCTTAGAGTCACCTACTTGGATCATTCTTCACATAGTGTGCATATAAACGCATGTAGAATTGTACAGCAAGTTGAGTACTTGCAGCGGCAGCCCGACTTTCGGTTGGTTGAGCGGTTTGCAGTGCAACGATGACGCGAACAAGCGCATATAGAGACTGTGACAGCGCTCCTGTTAGATAAGGCAATAGTTCACACACCTGTTCGACTATATTGTAATAAGCAAGACTTCTAGCAATCGGTGGGCAGCCGGAGACTACCTGTAAAAAAATTCGTATTTCAAATTAGCCATATTGGAACGCTTTAGTAAGACGAAGTACAAGCCTAAAAATATGGAGTTTGTTATTCTTGAACGGGAGAAAATTGCCCAATTTTTAAGTTCAATTGGATTAAAAATGCTGAAAAAAGGGGTTCATCCATACGGTTCGTAATCTCGGTGGGCAAGGACCACGCACATGTCGACAACTTCAAACTAGTTTACACTTCATGTATACAGTTAAAGTCGAAATCGAGTAGCCTACCTGGGCTAATGTCGAAACATACTTCGCTGCCAGATCAGCCGAGGTGCAGCGATTAATGCATGCTAGAAGCACAACAGATGCTTCCGGCCACACGGCAAACGATGGACCAAGGGGCAATTGCTGAAAGTTGTCCATTTGTTCAAGTCGCAAAATCTGTCGTCCTGATGCCAGCTGAAGCACTGCGAGAAGGAGCTCCTCACAACATTCGAATTGTGAGAGCTGATTTGCCAGCAGTTGAAAGCCGAAAATGCAAGTCGATGCATGATTTGAGTTCTTCGTAGACGCAAATGACGTCTTTTGCGATTCGCGATCCACTCGCAGAAATTTGGCTAGACAATTAACGACCTGCATCAGTGTACAGCAAGGGACAAGATTATGAAAAAAGCTACTTCGATTCCTGACGAACTATACTAAGTCCCTGTGAGACAAGCTACAAGATCGGTAAAATCGTTGTCAACTTTTTGTTCTTAGTATTGTTATAGTTATTATCGATAAAGACGAATGGGTATCTGTCTGACTCACAGCCACGCGAAGCTCGTGCTGTGGCTCGTTGGCAAGTACGACAAGAAGTTCAGGTCGCAATGTTGCAACAGTCCCACCCTGCTGTTGAAGAACCGCGCAAAAAACCTGTAAAAACATACGAGAGTTAGCATGTTTTAATCTGTTATATATCTTATGCCTTATAATAGAAATAGAAATAGTCAATGGGTCATATAATGGCCAAAACCTAGAAAGTATCTACAACTTTTTATTGTCTGAAGCGTTAACTACTCGATATAGGACATTCTCATATATATATATATATATATATATATATATATATATATATATATATATAAAGAAGTTCGCGGAACAGTAATACTATTCAAACATTTAAACTACCACTTACAAACGTTGCTATAAAGCAGACTAATACAGGTATCCCATGTGTAGACTGCGTACCTTGTAGATACCACAGATGAAGGTGCACAAAGCTGGATTATTGCGGCCTTTATTCGTACAAGCCGAAGAAACGGACGCCGACATGCCTTGCTCACTTTCGTCTATTAGATTTCTGTTTTCCTCGACGTCTAAATGAAAATTGCCATTACTGTCTGACCTTGTTCCTTCCCCACGTCCATCATAACGATCATCATTGACATCAGCACCATCAACTAACGCTGTCTCCTTGGCTGAAGTCAAGTCCATTTCGTTCTTCGACATCGAAGAGGGATGTGCTCGCCCTGGTAGGGCTCCCCAAGCTACGCGTTGATTTCTTGTATGAACGACGTATGTTCGGGTTGCATCATGCAGAAGTACAACGAAGTCGATGAGTGAACTAAGTAGTGCATGCTGGTATCCAGTGACAGCTAACATTGACGATACCAATTCAACCAGATCTTCCGCGGTGTTTATACTCAGGCTGCACTGCTCTGAAGCATATTCCTCCTAAACCAAATACACGGACAACTACTTTAATGGTGACGATAATAAAGATAATAAAATTATTTTCTTCATTAACTAACTTCGTCGATTTAATATTTGCTTGATTATACTTGGTCCTGTGGGGTTTGAATCAGAGATTACAGGATTACAAGTTTCAGGTATTAGCTGTGCCGTACGCCGGCGCCTCGCTGTAAGCTTGACTATTCTGCAGGCTACTCATAGTGTTATTCCGACAGTAGCAAAGATGCTCACCTTAAGTATATTCAACAATCTATCAAGAACATTCACTTTAACCAACTGATTGACATTAGCAATGTGATGCGGATTTCGCAGTCGGGTGCAGCGCGCAAGAAATGCAGCCAGTTGCGCTCGTTCCGCTTCTCTCCAGCGAGGCCACAAGGGCAAAAGCAGCTCAGAGAGTAACTCTGCGCGGTGCAGCTTCAAGCCCGTTGCATCACAACAGTGAGTCAGGCACATCTGAAACAATCGGAAATCGTTGAAATCAATTAAGCAAGTGAATTCTTGCTCCAAGATGTTTGAATGGGGAAGTTTATGATTACATCAGTAGTCGTACAAGTCGGTAAACAGTGAAAACAGCAAATCCACTAAGTTTACTTTAAAAGTGTATTTCATGATCAGCAATATATGTTTTTAACAAGGAGAGCTGGTGTATTGAAAAAAAATTACTTTAAGTAACAAGAGAGATAATTGACATTTAGGATACTCTAGTACGAGCATCGTAAGGCCCAGTCCCTCGCGCTGAAATTCCGCTTGCAGCTCGGGTCCAGACTCGGCCGCTTGAAGGACAACTTCTAGTGCTGCTGAGTGAAGATCCTGTCGGTTCGTGCGTTCGACCACCTGTAGATAGTTAGCCGATACATTGAAGAATTAACGGACTTTTAACCTACTGATCGGAATAGTCATTGTATCGATGACGCAGACTAGCCATCTGCAAAATGTAGTAAACCGTGCGAGCTCACCCATGCTAACAGGAAGAGAAGTACTCTGTAGCCTCCGAGAGATGCTAATGCAACATGAAGATTGTGCGAAGCTTCGAGCGCGACGCAAGGCTCCATTGAGAAGCAGAAGACATCGTGTTCTGATGGCAGGTGCTGCAATCGACGTGTCGATGAAAAAAATGACTGAACGCTCAGCTTCGATTGACGTGGATAAGCGACGAATCTGTGAATATATCAGAAACGATGTGATGTTCAAGTAGAATGGAACGAAGTAGAAATAAATGGAAAAGATTGACTTTAGTAAACTTATATTACCGAAGTGGGTCCGTTGGCTGGTAAGCTAATGCTAGGTGTCGCTGTAGCGTGCGCAGGCTTCCCTGAAGTTCAAAAATCCGCGAGTGTGCACTCAAAGGACATTCAACTAGGCTTTGGTACGAGGGACCAAGACGATAAAGCACCGTAGAGTGATCGCCTCGCTCAAGTCCTTTGCAATGTCAACACACAGAAATCACATCCAGTTAAATAGAAACAATGGTAGTGTTAACAATTGTATTTCAAATGTCTGTATTAATTTGAAACTGTCGATGTAGCAGAAA
The DNA here is from genome assembly GCF_002443255.2 of Varroa destructor. Classification (NCBI taxonomy): domain Eukaryota; kingdom Metazoa; phylum Arthropoda; class Arachnida; order Mesostigmata; family Varroidae; genus Varroa; species Varroa destructor. The sequence goes on from NW_019211459.1 coordinate 32,370,028, forward strand.
TCTGTATACATTTCTTACTACAAAGAGGCTACAGATGTTGTGGCACTTGTAAAGCGTTCAAAGTATTCATCTGTTAACAATAGGTGAACATCTGTGTTATAAATTAGGTTCAAAGAAGAAACAACGCAACAAGCATTTTACGTTAGTAGGATCACATTGACATTATTTTTATTTTTCTAAAAATACTAAGAAGAATTTTCTAAGAAAGCACCGATAACGTAGATACTAGTTATACCTTTGAATAACATAAGGCTGGAAATGCGAATAGGGCAAACTTGACAGCCCAGAAGCACTACTTCAAGGCTTGCGAGGGCTCGATAGGGCACCCCTTCTAACTCGCGTTTCTGTCCGTTGGTTGATACCGAGATCTTGTTATGTCCGCTCATCTGCAACCAGTCGTTTAGCTTCTGCTGAATAATGGTTTTTGGATTGCACTGGATGATTTTTCAAAGGTGCGTTTTATGTGATCCTTTTTTAAGTAACTTCTACAACATTCAGGATTAACAATTTGAAACAAAACGTTTACCAATAGTACAATAAGGTACTATATCAAGGAATATTACAGTTAGCCACTCCGTTGCTCTATAGATAATCCTGATTAAGCTAACGAGTAGTAACTTGAGTGACTCTATCTAAAATCTACCCACGCTTGCTGCATAAGCAGCGTTACCTCTACGTAGATGTGGGCCCAGTTTCCAAGGCCTCCTTGATTTGGTAACGAGGACAGCATCGGTAAGGTGCCTGTCCAAAGTCGCTCGTACAGAGGACGCCCAGTGGACAAAACAATTCGGATCATCGCGAACCCTTTGCCTTGGCCGTCATGGAGTCTCTGCTCTAACCATGCTTCAAGGAGAGCCTGCCGATTTCCTAGCGACACCAAATGTGTTGTGCCAACAGTATCAGCACGAAACCTACTCAAGATGCAGCACCGATGGTTTATAATGGTTAGATTCTTGGGCACCTGTAAATACTAAACGTTTCTATATTGTGATTGACAGATGCCAGTATAGGATACATGTTTAATTCTATTATATATTAATTGATTCTAGATCAACCTAGGGCATTCGTTTAAAGTGATCGTAGATATGAAATACAGTAATATCTCAGCATCATACAACATTGGAAAGCCCAAGAAAAACATATTATGAAGTAATCGAATAACCATTAGTATCTCAAGACTGTAAAAAATCAGGTATTTCACTTATTAATTATTATTAGATTTATTATTAGAATTAAATGAATCTATATAACATACCAAAGTGAAAACGACACTCCATCAAAATCGGTCACTGTGGCTAATGGTAGCGCAGCTGCAGCACCAGCTTCCGCCCACGGTCCCTCACCATCTAACATAGTTCGTTTGGTTTGTGCCAACCAACTTTCCGGGGGGCCGAGTTGCTCACGCGTAAACGGCCGAAATATTAACACTCGATCGGGGTATCCAAGTGACCCTTGGGGCTGGTAGAGCAACTGATTTAAATTATTCAGAAGTGTTTCCTGGTAAAGTGGTAAGTTACTACCTTAGAGGAAGTTCAGCGTTCGTTTCGATCTACAAACTGAAAGCGGACGTGCTTTATATAAAAGCACGATTTTTAGTTTTTTTAACTAAAGACCACCGTGGAATAGTGGTTGCTCCTCAAATGTTCCACAGCTGCTAGTTTTATATGATTTTCTTAATATACATCACAGTCTATTTCTAAACGAACGAGTTTCGAATGAAAGATAATACAGTTCGTACTTACATAGGCCGGTTTGTCAACTTTAAAAAGCTGCAGAAGATCAAAAAGTTCATCACTAGTGATTGAATGCCTGCATAAGATCTGAACGAGATGCAGCAGCGCCTCCGTAAGCTGGTCGGAGTATGACCCAAATTTCCGGTAGCCCGCTAGGTAGCTTCGACAGAGACGACTGGTAGAGCCTGTGCGCAAATTCGCAATATCATCATTATTATATCTCTATAAATAGAATCAGCATAGTATAAGCTGATTTACATTGTGGGGCCATTCCTGTCACCTATTTTATATAAAGACAGGCTTACTCTCCCACAGTTCTCACTCTTACGTGATTCATCATATCATAGTGATATCAGCAGATCAAGCCCAGTGTACAAACTAATTTTTGTATCACTTCGCTAACTTAACAGAACATGACTAAGTACCAAAAAAAGCCGTAAACAAATCGTTAGGCTGACTTGTTGTTTCCTCCTCACACTATTCCCATCTACGTACCAATTTCCAATAGAATTTTCAAAAGTTGATCACTCTGAAGACACATCATTGCGAGATGTCGCAAACTTCCTGTGAAACTGTTCGCTGCCACTGGCGATGCAGTTAAGATAAATGCTGCCATATCGAGACAAAGGGAAGCCACCTCAAAATGGACGGCAGGCCGCGGTCCTGTAGGCATTTTATGTATTCCATCCAAGCCGCTATCGCTGTCTTGATCTGCTTCATAGCCTTCTGGCTCTCCACCATTTTGTGCAGCATCGGTGCTGGCGGATCCGTGCGCGGCATCGTGAGGCGCTTCAACAAAACGGCTGTCGGTATGCGCTTTACCGATACGATTATATATGTTTGTAGTGATGAGAAGGGCGATCTTCGCATAGTTGTCGCGATCCTTTGGGATAGCGTTGTAGATCTGCTTGCAGATTTCTGCGCGTTCAAGGGGCCGTTCGCAATCAGACCATAGCTGCAGGGGGCAAAGGAATAAGAGCATGGCTAAAAGTATATCGCAAATTTGATAAGCCACGTTTGTGGTTGCATCGGCAAGTAAATTAAGAAGTAGTCGATATGAGGTATCCAAGAACTGGAAACGCGATCGGATGTAGTACTCCTTGACGCACAACACATTGGCCTTGTGAAATGTTTCCAACAGATCTGCAATCGGCTCCATCGTTAAGTCGGACTTCTGTTTGAGACAGTTGTTCATCTCGTCTTCAATAATGTTCATGAATGTCTCTAGAGCCACAAGACTACCCGAAATTATTGTCTCAAATAGTCTCATCGATACTACCCGTGAGGCAAGATCACTCACGAACAAAAACGTGCTAAGCAATTCGACATGTTCTTTTTTATCAAAAAACTCCGTGGGTAGAGACGGCAATGTATCGAACAAGCTCCCTAATAAAGGAAATACTAGCGGAAGATCATCCAGTCCTAGGAAGGACGTGAATGCAGACATCACAATCTTTTCGTAAAGTTCTGTACGCGCGTCAACATTGCTTAATGACGCTACAACCGCAAGATGGCTAGCAAGCTCTCGAGACCGCGTCGAAAACAGTACCCGCGCATACGTCGCCGATGAGACGCTGTTTAAACGATTACTGCATACACGACACGACCCTGTCCGCCGGTGGAACGCTTCCAAAGCTTCGAGTACGTAAAGTCGTTCCCCATCCGAAATTCGTTGAAAGAGCTCGAGCAAAGGTCCTACAGGTGGATAACAGCAACAATAAGCGACTCGTCGAAGCTCATGTAAGGCTACCAGTGAAAATCGGGCCACAAGACGTATTAGGCGTTCACATATTTTCGCGGCGACACAGACATGTTGTTTACTTTGTGCTCCAAATGGCACCCCGTAGCTGTCGGTATGATGGAACACGTCGGAGTGACGACCAGATTTGAGACGCAATTGCTTCAAACATATGGCCACTTCTGCTAGTATAGCGCAGTGCTTCTCAATAACGAAGAGATCATCCTCGAGCTCATTAATTTTCACTAGGACAGTGAGCAAATTGGACTTGAATTCTGGACCACTATTGCTTACTAGATGATACGCAATCGTGAGCAGGACCGTAACACACTCCTGACGGAACGTCGCGTCCTGCTGGTTTTTGAGACAAGACAGCAAGCTTCCAAGCCAATCGATTCCTATACCATCACCTTTTTCTATCAGAATTTGCCTTAGCAACAGACGGAGGGATATTAGTAAAAAATGTTTGTCAGTCGTTCCATAGAACACAATGCGGCCGAAGTGTGGTTCAGTTTGGTATACACAATCAAGCACGTCGAGAAGCAGAGCGGCAAAATCTTTTTTTGGTAAGTATGTACTGTACAACTGGGCTTCGTGTTCCGTTAAATCATTTTCTACACTAGATGTGTCGGGGTTATCTGCTCGTCGTTCTTCCAGTGATAAAGGTGGGCCCTTTATGGACGGTAGTTCGCCTTCGGAACTTGAGGTAAATGTGAACTCTTCGATCTCTGGATCTTTTTTTTTCCTGTGATTCATACTTCGACGTCGATGATGTGTATCTATCAGTGCCGGTTTGTCGACTCGCGAACCCTTGCGCGGTGGTAACATCGCATTCACCAACGGCGATAGGGACGACGTGTCTGCCTTGACACTGCAGAAAAGAAAGCATAAGTCATCAAAATCAATTTTTGATCATTTATACACATGTAGGATGAATACTGAGCTTGGTCGGATATTTAAACTATTTAAGGTAATAGGATATCAATCAAATTTTATTCACCCATCTTTATCAATAGTCGTCTAACACTCACTTGTGCAACTTAATAACAAAAAATATAGGATCATTAAAGCACCTGAGTTTATAGACAGAAGTTCCAAAACAATTTGGGTAATTCCTTTTTAAATTTAATACATTTTGTAAATCTGTACAAACACTTACTATGTTAGGTTAAAATATAGAAACATAACTGTAAATTTGAGATCCTTACAGTGCTGGATATGGGGACTGCCATGTCGCATGTTCCTCGAAGTGCACTTGTTCTATGAGAGATTTCCATACCCCCTCTATCGCTTCTAAAAGCTCCACTTTGAATGGAAGATGTGTTACTCCGATCAACTTTAGCATAACAAGTAATTTCCAGCAAACCGGATCTGAAATTACGAAATGGAACGTCTCATAATGCATAACGGCGTTGCTAACGCAGCTTGCTTGTGTCTACTACTGCAGACAGCATGCAAGATAATCGAACGTTTTGACTTTATCGTTACGCCGGTTGAAATACGTGAACTTATAACACGAACACTAAATCGAGCTGCTCACCGCTCGCTGGATCTTTTTCCGTACGAAGGCGATTGACGAGCACATAGCTTGCGATGGACACGGCTTTGCTCCACGACAATGGATCCGAGAGGTAACCCCTAATATGAGCTGAGAGGAATTTACAGCTGAATACGTGTACCTAATATAAGAGAAATTACCAATAAGTGTTACAATGTTGAATGTCCAAGATTTAAACCCTTCTATATGGTCAAAAAAAAAATATTAAAATTAAAACAATTTCTTCAATTACATAACCTCTACTTATTTTGTGTTTTAAAATATTTAGATCACGATGTAAACATACAGTGTCCGTACTAATGTTTTTACGCTTCAGGCGTATGGATGTAAAGAAGTTTAGTTCGAATTTGATGTTTAAGATTTTACAGCTTTCAGTTTCTTAAATACACCCACAATACAGGATAAAGAAACAGTCGAATAAACAAAAAAGGAGTTAATATCACATATTATCAGCAGCATAGAACGTTATTTCAAGATCTAATAGACTTGAACATTGAATTACTAAAAATAAAGAAAAGCATTTCGCTTTGTGAGACCTCTACAAGAGTAAATCGAGTACGTCACACGGACATAGATAAAATTATAATCAGTTCGAGTTTAGATTTTTTAATAAAGTCGAGTTTCCTTTTCGTTGCGATTCACAGTAATGTACAATTAATAGCTTTTTAATATTACCTTGATTAGATGAATGGACATCGTGTAATTTACTTTATGCCGCTTTACTGGTACAAATTCAGTCACTGCCATTATATTGGCCTCACCTGCTAAAGCCATGACCTGTAGTGTCCGCGTAAGTAACTCCTTGTTATTTATTTCTTAGGTAACAACCTTATTCGGAGGAAATATTCAGAGCACTACTTACGCATGTTGAGTACAGTTATATATACAATAGTCGATCCGCACCTGTTCAGGGCAATCGGAACTTTTTGCTGACAATCCAACTATGATCAAACTCCAAAGGCGATGTAACGAGGCTTCGTCGTCTTCGTCCATCCTGCAAGGTACATACCGTTACCAACATTATTGCTCTTAGAAATGCTGAACTATGTATAGGCCTTGTAAGCTACTGCGCGAACTTGTCCATAGATACCTAGACCCCTTTGAGTTCACAAAAATGAGAGTGCGTTCGTTTATACCGTATATGCCGAGGTAGTGGTTTAGACGGCCAAGTCTCCGATTGAAAGAGACCAGTGGTCGCTGTTTTAAGCCCAAAACAAGACTTGCACGAATAGAAAAAGTTGCTTATATTAAATGAGCCATTGGCCTCTTTACTTTGTATCGTTTCACTTTTTCTATGGAGCAGCTAATTATAAATTTATCAATCTTATAGATGTTCACAGAGGTCTGTTTTCTGATTATACTATTCCTCATGTACACATTCGTCTTATACGAAACAAAGCGGCGGCGGCCATGAAGGTACGTGCTGTTCTGCCAGCCGTTGCTGTGCTACAGTAAACCGAAGTAAGCTCAGCATTTTAGCATATCGTCTCTAAAAAAGCACGAGTTTTCAAATTTGCTGGTCTCCAAAGCGACGTGGACAAGTATGTCTACGACAAATTCCGACCTAGAGCACCGCTTACTTTAGTGGACATGTGTGCTGCCATTAAGAACCACTTAGAAAGGGTTAGACAACAAGAACAAACATCCCTCAATTTTACCTAAACGCAGATCCATGAAGCAATCCCATTTAATGTTATCTTTACTGTTAATGAAGCGACTAATGCCTTTTAGGTACGCAGGCGACCGCCCTAACAAAAGATAACGCATTTCACTATGCAATGACAATTAGGTAGTAATTTATTAATTACAGCCTATTTGTATAATATAATATAATACTATAATAAGAATATCAAGGAGAATCACAAAGAGCTAAAAACACTACTGAGCCTATTTTGTATCATTTACTGATGTAGAATAAGAAAAACACAAACCATACTGTTTCTATACGAATAGATCATACTAATATAGCGAGAATACACAGATCATTCAACTGTCAAATCTACAACTATAAGACCGAGCAATTAATAATAATTCTGATAATTGTGCAAGGAAACAAAAATATTTTTAGCATAAACTTTGTTCATAGTTAATCACGTTTAATGATAACAGACAGCGAAGGATTAAGAAGGTATTAACATTGAGGCGTATGCAGCTACACATAAAGCGCGACTTGTCATAAGCCGAATATTTAAAAGCGTCGATGCATGGATAGGTGGAAACCCATTTTGTTACAAAGATACAATAAATGATACTTCATTCAACCGGACATATTTGAACTGAATTGCAACTATAGAAAAATGTTCGATGCAAAATCAGCGTTGTACAGACATCAGTGTCAAAACCAGCAACCGTTTCACGAGCGAGTTTGAATGACGTGTTGCCTAATTTTATGTGTTAAAGGTGTACAGTGTCCGAAAAGCACAGTGTCTATCACTGCAGAGAGAATGTTTTTGTAAAAGGACTTTCATCGTTATTCATTTGAATATCGTTCAATCACCCAGAGCATGAAGGAGTATCAGAAACATCCTGTAGATAGCAAATTTCTTTAGAATTTATTTCTATATTAAACGATGAACATAGTAGCGCCATAGTAGCTATTCGAAATTTATTGAACCTTCCCAAAAAGCCCGGCATAAGCATCTACGGATTAGGCCAATCGCATGCGTAATTTCGCCAGAAATGGGACAAATAAATCTAGATAAAGCTATCTTATTTAAAGATACTCAGACCGGGTATTTTAACGATATATTTCGTGTGTTTACTTTTATTTTCAAGATAAATGGGTAGTACAATTTGCAATAATGCGCGATTGTATAAACGTCTGATGTGCGCTCGTGCTTGACGATTCAGTTGTACTCTTATGTACCATAAAAGGTTTTCATAATACCAAATAGGCAGTGTGTCCTAAAGACGTTCAAAGTTAAATTTATAAAAAATACGTATAATCGTTTAGGTAGTGATGGCTTCTCCGTACAAAATGTTAAAGCGACCGTTGCAGCGATGATTCCTGTTTTATTAAATCAATTTCAAAATCGCATTGCGGTTCTGCCGATTGGTGGATGCCAGTGGGTGCTAGTCGACGGACGTTTTTTAGAGCCAAGTCTAATTTTGTCGATTTTTAGCTTCGATACATTATCTTTTCTTTTTGATGTGCTTCGACAAAATGTCTAGGGGAGAGGGGCACCATAAGGAATTTAAAAGTTAGTTGGAGAAAGCAAACAGATAAGGATAAGAGTTTTCGTAACTGCATTTTAATACATACGGGTCCTACAAAAACTACACCAGGAGCCCTAGCTCGTAATCTCTTCTAGTAGCTAGTTCTAACTATTAGTCTATGATATATATCATATAATAAAATCGATTTTCCGCATTATACTTTAGGTGAACTTAGGTTCGAACACCTTTCATATTTAAAAGGTACTTAATTTACTTTTCCAGCTAACGAATTTCAAAGCTTGCCGGATACTGACGAATATTCGGATTTGTTTTCTTTGTATTGCCTGTAGCTAAATGTACACAGTCGTATAATAGTCTCTAAATAATGATTTTTCTTTGTCAGTTTTTTTACTTTTGCGTTCGTAGAGTAAATGCAAGCACCGATGTGTTTCTTAGAAATAAAAGTAGATATTTAGTAGTATTAATGAACAAACATTAATTCTATACCTCGGCATTGAAAAAGTGGTTGGCCTAAGCACAAACTGAATTTCACTCGCTTTAAAGAGTGAACGTTTACAACCTAGTAGCCAACGTCGTGACAACTCATTGGCGTAAAGGATTCAGGTAGAATGGGCGCTTGCGAATTCTCCCTTGATTGTCGACAATGTCGTCTCTTCTATTACCAATGTTACCACTAGATCAATAAAAACAAATCAAAAGGCAGTTACAGAATTTTACCTTTAATCTATGGCATAGTTAGCGCTGCGTACATTTTATAATTCTCTTTGTCACTTGCCGACTCTTAACCCATTTTCGTTGAGTTTTGATGTTCTAGGAAACATTATTTTCACTACAAATATTGCTGAAGCAATTAGCCCTTTACAAACTTCTTGTCTATTTAAATAGTATTTTTTTTATAAATGTATAAATACATTTTTATCAATATTAACAAGTGTTCATGAGCCTGGTCTGTTTGTCTGACACATGTCACGTTGGCTCGAAAATTATATTTTTTTTATTCTATTTATTATTTAAAAAGTGCTTCCATTCAAGTGAGTTAGCTATTCATTATAGCCATTCATCCTGCATGATTGGTTTCCTGCTGCTTGAGGCAAGGTTACTACCCGTTAACTATGTTACGTGATGTGAATCGGGACACTTTTATACACATACCTGTATAATAAGAATCATACAAATCGACTCGTTCTTGTACTTGCGGATTTGCTAATTATATAACTATTAGCAACGTTCTTATTACTATTACTATTAATAGTAAAAATTTTCGTATGACTCAATAAAGTGTGTATGCTATGATATTAGCCTTGAAAAAATACTGAGTTTTCGTATATTTGATACCAGACTCGAACTCATACGGACACATACGCGACGTAATTTACAATATTTAAACTCTTGAGTCTTTCAGATTGTTATCCTTGCGAGTTATGTTGCTAAGTTCTGGAACACCTCTAGCTCGTATAACATACACCGCAGAAATTGAGTAGATAAATATGATTAAATGTTGTCGTACTTTATCCCACTTCAGTAAGTTTAGCACACTTGCCTCAAGAGCCTTACTTGGCCCCCTGGCGTTTCCGCTTCGAGGTCTTCTTAACTTTTGTGGAATCATTCACCATTTTTCCCAAAGAACCCAAGCTGTTCTGCCGCACGCGCGTTGCAAACAGGACCCCTTGAGCCCAGCCGCTCCAGTCACCAAACCGAGCAACAAACCACTCGACAATACGCGGATATACAACAGGTGAACACTTATTAACATTTTGAAGGCTGGGTATGTGTTGGCGGGCTATTTGGAATACATGCGTATCCACTGGAACGGCTATAGGCTTGTCCAATGCCATGAGACAGACGCAGTCTGCCACCTTGCGTCCTACTCCTGCCAGTGTCATCAGCTCGTCACGGGCTACCTCGTACGATGACTCGCGAAGTCCATACAGCCACTTCTCACCTCCACGTTCGCGCAGTGTGTCGACAGCCTTCGTGACGTAAGCAGCTCGATAGCCAAAACCAGCCTTGCGTAGCTGGGGTTCCAGCTCAGAGCCGACAGCGGCTAGATTTTTCAGAGATGGGAAATCGTGATAGTATATTCCGTCAATTGTGGCTAACTGCGGCCCGTATGCACAGAGTTTGTCGACCATCTGCGAAATTCGTGATATGTTATTACACGATGATAAGATAAACGACATGAGACATTCGAGCGGGTTTTGACGGAGCGTCCGGACACCAAGCAGTATGTCGCCTTCAAAGAGAAGGTCGGAACCCCATTCTGAATATAGTTTGGCTAAGCTCACTCCCAGCTGCAGATAGTCCTTGAGCGTTTCCTCTGGCGTATCCAGTGGTTCCACATGTCGGTTTGATTGCTTCGATAAGTACCTCTCTTCCCATAGTTCATATTCGATGCCTTCATCACATTGTCGAAGTCGATAGATTCGGCCTCGAAGCGTGGACGTCCACCAGTCCTCAATAAGCTTCCATCGAAACGATTGGCCACAGCGAAGAACAACATCAAGATTAAGTTCGCAACGTGAGACAGGCAGAATTCGAGCAGTCGTCCACATAATTTCTTCTGTCACGAATGATCCCAACGGGCGCTTTCTCAGCACAAAATGATGGTTACATCTGTATCCTAGAGAAAATCGGAAAGTATGCAACGATCGTAAGCACACACATACGCACAAAACAGAAACGAATAAAATCATGACGTAGCAAGTACAAAGACCCAGACATTAAGTTCAATTTATATTGTTGGGAATGGTCCTATAGCGCCGTTCGGCGTTTTAGCACATAGTTGTTTCATGCATGGTGTAAATATTACGCAGTGTTTCTTCAGCGGTTTGATGGATACACTATTAGAAGAATGACACTACTCCATACACGATGACTGCTTGGCTCAGCAACTTACAGAAGTAATAGATTGTGTACGAAAAAAAGCCACGCTTCACCATGGCTAACGTTAGGTGCGCGGATATCATTATAGGAGACACCGGTTTTCCTGAAACAATGCTGAAGCTATTAAAAGACGTTGCTTCACAGCCTGGTTCTTCAAAAAGTACCTTTTATAGCTATCACCAAAAGCATATTAGAAGTTAATTCAACTAAATCCCACTTCTGTAATATTAGCATAAAAATATGATTTCTTGTAAAAATCAGCCACATTCATACAAAAAACAAGACATAGCGGAGAACTTAGATGATACACATTGGCTATAATGAATACACAACGTTCATATGTTTTCCAACTAGATAGTTTCGATTCCTACTTTACGAGTGCATAAAGAATCAGTTAGTTTGACCTTTACCACTTTTTGTTCGCATCATTATATGCAAATGCGAGTCATTTGGTCTATTTTACAACTTTACTTGATGTATGTTCATCATTATGGATTGGATGACATTTACAAATTCGTAAGAATGTTTGACATTACACTAAATAAAGAAAAAAAAACTCCACAAATTTAAAAAAATCACTTTTTTTGGTTGTTCAAAGGCACATTTTTGAAACCTCTTTTGCAATTTTCCATCCACAAGTTGGAGATCTTAGTTCCATTCGAACAGACGTATAACCCGTGCATCTAGTTATTTGGTGACATTGTTTCAGCCAGTGTACAGCCAGTGCAATTTTAAAAAGAAGAGATATTCCATTCGCTAGCTTAACCATAGGCAAAAATGAAAACTATTTTTCAAAATTCTTCCATTTCGTTGCTGCGATATGCCGAAGAAAGTCAAGAAGTAAAAAATTAACTGCTAAGGGATCTCTGGGAATAAACAGGGTTTCTGTAAATTGAAATGTACAGGAAGTTACCACGACAATCGATCAGTTTCTTAAGAGATCGCACTCAGATATTGCGCTGAGACATTCGCTAATCCAAGTCTGCCATGGTCATACACACAGCTTGAGTCAATAGAACAAAAGATTAGCAATTCTTTTTTGTTTGGTGTTCTTGCTACCACTAAAGACAATTATATGTTTACCAACAGACTGTAACAATAAACATGTTTCATTAGACTTCTATGCTTTACCTACTGTTATCAAAAGTCATGAGAATGGTTGCGTTATTTTGGGTTGTGTATTGATAGCAGTCTCGATTTGACTTACAGTAGGCTTTTAATGGTATCGTGAAATTAGCTAAGCTAAGTATATTGTTGATCACATAACTAGCTGTGTTCAAAAAATACATATTGATAGCTGCAGCCTATGATTAGGTTAGGCGTTAGAGAACTTCAAAAATGCTATTACAGAGCATAAGCATATAAAGAAACATGTTGCGTTAAGACGGTGAACACTGGATTCATCCAAATAAAGTAAACAATGAAACGTTATTATTTTAAGTATATTCGAGCATTAGCTCGAATCCATATGGCCGCGAGTGCTTTGAGAATATAACTAAATATCATTGACACTACAGTTACCCACATAGCGAACTGGAAGGGACATTTTTAAATGGTGACATGACCACAGTCCATGTCGTGCCTTCTTTTTTTCTTCGTGTCTGAAGACCTATTAAATTACCAACATAGCGATTATAACAGTGTAAACACTTTGCGTATGTCCCTGTTTAATGGTGCCGATGTTGTTATCGTTATACGCAGGCAGGAGCACAGGTCGTATATTTATGAGAAAAAGCCATTGTTTCCGTCGTGGGATCTACTTCGTTGGCGTACACCCTGATATAAAACGGAATCAACGCGGAAATCTTTCTTTTTCCCTTAGTCAAAGAATCAGCGCTCACAGGCTATTAGGTGTGGCTGCAAGCTGACTGAGGTGTTCAGCAGAGGCAACTTCTCTCTCCAGACTGGCAGCAAATAGTTACAGTACACCCCCTTCACTGCGCTCACTTGTACTTTATGGAATTCATATTATAATATTTCTAGCAGTAGCCGATGTTACTGACATTCGCCTGCGTTCCGCGTGGAGCAACAGTCGGACTAGCGTCACATGTGCTAAGTCACAGTACAGAGATACAACTAATATCAAATCGGCACTCACGGAAGTCTTACAATTTCTTAGCAATATGCCCGTTTGAACGCTCCATGAGGGCATTCGGTTATGACACACAGGAAACCGCTCACAGTATAGACGATATATATCGATAATTAGGCATTTGATATATCTATGAAATACGCATAGATCACACATAATATGCAAACTCTTATTGAGTAAATAACATCGATAATAAAATCACACTCCCTCTAAGCCCATCCACTTAGAGACAGTGAGTCACGTCTTTGAACAGTAATCCTATTCAAGCCTTGTGCCTTACTATTCGCTGTGTTTCAAAACAACAACAGCCAGAAAAATCCCATAACGCCACAATATCGACCACCAAACGGCTAGGAGAGGGATGCTGACCATGTGTTCGGTATCAGGCTATTAAAGGCCCGGTGTGTATGCGCTTTACCGGTGCAGCGTTTGGCTTATGTTTCGCATTGTTCTGTAGATGTTGCTATTATTGCGACTGATTAAACTATGCCCTTTAAAGTGAAATTGACTTATTATATTTTTACCGATATGTCATAACCAAGTACAAGCACGACCATAATATCACTAACCTGTATTCGGTCGGCGGCTGCGATGGATGTAACGGTAATCGATACGCCTAACCAAAGCGACCATCCTCTACTTTCATTTTCGATATCCGCTCTCTTTCCCCATTTGTTCCAGTAATGAAGTAGCGACCAGCAAAGAAAATACAGGATAATCCCATGCAATATTAATTTTCGAGTGTTATTTTAGTTCGCTAATTATAATACATTCCGTACAACCTAGCAGCTGGCAAAAATACCCAACCAACTCAAATATCTAAACACACACGCATCTACACACGAATAGCGACTTCTAACAGCACATACTGTCGTCGATTGTTACGCGGAATGAATAGAATACTTTTGAGGATCACTGCACGTTGCGACTTGCTTTCTTTTCGGGCACTATAATTAGTACCATCCTTCTGCTTTACACATCTGTTAATGCCGTTCTGACAGCACCTTATGTCAAGGCACTGGTATCATTGCGTCCTTTTTTAACCTCTTGTCCCTGGCACTTTTTTCGTTTATGAGCCTTTTTTGTCCACGAACCCCAACAAACTTTACTTTATTGCACTCCGCTCGTTTAGTACATGTAGTTGCACTAATCAAAACGGCTGAACACCTAATGCTACACGATATGGGGCTGGACAGAAAACTAACCATCGACCCCTATCCAGATAAGCTGTTTTCGGAATAAGAACGAACCTAATGGGGCACCCGCAGCACCAGCACCAACAGCAGCAGCAGTAGCGACACACGAAAACGGAACCACTTCACGAACAAAGATAATAGAATAATAAAAATAATGAACGTCTTTCAGAATCCGCACCATTACTCACCCGCACAACCATCGACCGCGTTCAGCAGTAGCGGCAGTAACCGAGACAGCAGTCGCTCCGCAGCGATATCAGACATCGAAAAGAACGTGTTCAACGTGTCTGTGTGTTTGTGTCTCCTCTCTACTCAGGTGGTCGTTTATCTGCTCTTGCTCTACGTCGCGTGCTGTTGCCGTTGTTGTTGTCGCTGCTGCAAGCAGTTACTGTGCAGCTGATAACAGTAAATGGTTATACCGTTGTTATCTACGGCTGTTATCGGCTCTGATTCGCGTTGGCCGAGGGCAACAACAAGCTTGTTAGTTTAAATGGCGTCAGTAGTAGCCACGTATGCCTCACGTAACCAGTAACGATTAACGGCAATCCCCGACGCAAAACTTGAAACAGAAGGACATGATCGTCTTTCCTTCTCCACCGGCGATAAACGATGACTGGAAACGAACATCAAACAAATATACGGAAGGAACACAGAGTAACAATGAAAGGACACTGTCATCGGGGAATAGAGCGTTTCTGGGAGGCCGAGCTTTCAACTGAAGCGAAAAAGCAGAGAACCCGTCACCCACTTTCACTAACTTTTCTATCACCGTCGACCGTTCCACTGCGGTCAGCTCCTGTGTCAAATGGAGCACAAATGGGGCACGAACGTGTATGATCCGCTGATAGTACGCGGATGGAAACCACCTCCGAGGAGCACTCGACAACAAACAGACGTACGCGTGCGCGTTCCAAAACGTATGCAGAATGATTCGTATATTACGGTGCAACTTATTTTAATTAAATCTTCATCTCAGGACTGACACACGACCGTCAGAGGTGTGAATAATTATGATTGCTACGTTATTTGTCGATGCTTTCTTTCTGAGGTCATTATAACAATGCCTGATAATTTGGTTCGATCTTGTGAATATCATGCATAATCAGCTACCAAGTTTCTCACAGCCAAAGTAGTACGGTCTTTACAAAGCTCTAAGTTTTTTTTGCTTGAGGAACATTGCTGTTAATTCGTTCTTTTCGTACTACTTTGAGATGCTTGTTGTAATGACTGTTTGCGAAATTCATTAAGGACGAACACTTGAAAGCTCATTTCCAACTTACATGGTTCTCGCACCGTGCAACGCTTGGACAGTATGTTGGGCAATAGAACCATTTGCAAACATGCTTAGCTTCCATGATCTTCTACTTGACATCTTTTCGTAGTGTGCGATAGAGAACGCAGTATCTCTGAAAAATTTGAGAAATTGAAGGAGGGCATATATTGGTCACGTATATATAGTTGACACGAACACGCATTTTTCGCAACGACAATAAATTAAGAATACTTGTCATAATTTTTTTTTGTTTATCTATTTTATAGGAATTACATGTCCTTTGTCTTCGATAGTGAGTTCGATAGGAATACATCCTGCATGCTATCATAAAAGCATGCTCGCTCCCTGTTAGGACGGTGCGTGCGAATCTTAGAACCGGAACTCCTCAGGCAAAGGAAATGGGATTGGCCTTGAGAGATGAGGTAACGGGAGGATACGTTTTTATTAAGTTACTGATGTTGTAATTTTTTTCCAGGAGGTGTAGAATAAATGCATTATGCAAAGCAAGCTTAACGAGTAAGGTATTTTTTAGATGCTGTTAAACTTTTACCCATTTAACCTCGACTCTTATGTCTTGATTCGAAACTTAGTTTGATATAAATTCAAATCAGAGCTTACAGGGACGATTAGTGGTACTAAAATATTACTTCATTATTTTCGTCGTAGTCTGTACTCTTGTTGGGTTTCCCCTCGCGTGACGAGCTAAGTCTCGAACGGGATTTTATTCTTGCTTTTCCACCGAAACAACTAAATAGCTGCGTTTTGCTTCCGCAACGTGTCAGTGGTTAGCAGACTCTCTAGCCTGATAGGATCGATTTACTGGTTCTGTTAGAACACCTTTTTTTTGTCGTTGCGGCGTCAATTTCTTAATTGCTCGTCACGCTGCAAATGTGTTCCCTCATGCTCGTTTTGGGCACAGCTGGCGTATTTATAGGTCTTGGGTCTCCTTTTTTTCTACCGCATCTTTTACCTTCTCAATGGCCGATGCTTCAGCGCGCTCCAGCCCGGGAATACAAGAGGAGCGTAAGCCGTTTCGTCCCTTTCTCCTTACGAGCAGTGTATGCAGCTACCCAATCGCATTAAAGTCGTTGAGATTCACTTGAATGCAGTAAGGTACACATTAAGAACGAATCTCAGCTAATATTATATATGTGGGACGTAACAGTAAGTTTTCTCCATTTTTTTCTTCCTCATTCTTGCTTTATGGTTTTATTTTACTTACTTATCTCCCTTCAAAGTTTCTTTTATATTTGTTTATGGCTGAGAAAGTGAATGTTTATCTCCACCAATACACATAGATACATTAATCTACCCTCGTGGTCATACCGTATGAAAAACATGCCATAATACGGTTGTCTTTACCTGTTCGTAATCAGACGGCTAGTCAGCGGTCAACGGAAAATGAGCACAAAGCTCTAGTACATTTCAAATATATTAATCATTACTGGAAAGTGAAAATGTCTTACCTTGTCGCAATTAAATCGTCACACACATTTTCACACCATTGATAAACGCTTTAATAAACTAAACCGAACAGTGAGAGCTAAATTAAGCCTCTAGTTATTAACGAGATCTCCAGCCGACCTTTATAAGAACCTAATAAAAACGAAACAATGACAAACCGAAGTAACAAATAGCACTTATGATATTCAGCACCTTAAAAGGTCTTCAACTAGCATTAATAAAGGTAATATCTTGTTAATCTTTTTCGTAAAGTATGATTGTCGAACATTTCCTCGCATTGAAATTTACTTTTTAACGGTTGCCTAGTTCATAAAAGATGCTCATTGAGCTAGCAAAGTAAATATGCATCACGTCTTAATTTAGCTATTAAGTTTCAAATGCAGGAAATTTGTTGTGATCGATATGTGTTAATTCAAAGCATCGCTATTTAAGAGAGGTACATGTATTTTTCGTGATAAAGTAGAAAATTGTTTGGGCAACGTCTTTATTATTAATAACAATATTTATTAAATAATATGATAGACATTTTGAAGAAAAGTATTTATTGTAAGCGCAGGACTGTTTTTGTTACCTACTGTAAACATCAACAATCCGCTTTTCTTATCGTCGCATGTCAGAGGCAGCGTTCTACCATTATGTTCCAGAGTAAGTAGTGCGTCAAATTTTAATAAACTTATATAATACTAAACGAATCTATTTTATTGCGTCATTCACACCTGTTTTCGCAGTTCGTGCTTTATCAGTGCTTGATGATATTAAACAACTGAAGCTTTCAACCACTGTGTTGCAAAAATTTTCTTTCCACAGGTTAAATGACATTCTATCTAATTGTTTATCGATTAACATAACAACTGAGTTGGATATTATTAAAAGCAGATCATATTTACTTAAACATACCCAGATCTCTGCTGATTAATGATTCTAAAAAAAAAGTGCTTCGCCTTGGCTGAACTCCTTCTTATTATTTATTGTCTTAGTTAAAGGAAGGCTGTTATACCTCGATGCTTTCGCCTTGCAATTGTAGAGATCGAGAAGTCTGGTATTAAAAGCATCCATGTAACTGCCAATCTTAGGATGTCTGGTAAGTTTATTTTTACATTGTTTCAATGTACCTATTAAAAGATTCGTTAATAGCATTGTTCTATACATATATATACATACATAATCTTCCGTTAATGCCTAGCAGCAAAGATTAAATGGTTTTCATAATTGCTTATGTACCATCTAACATGCTCGGTATAATCCAATTAAAAAAAAACCTGTTTTGTGATCATCGTACACAGTTTTTATGTACATCAAATGTTCTAATTAAACATATTGCAGCTAATCATACGTTTTGAGTTCAGTTAAAAAAGGATTGATATTAAGAAGATCTTTACATATATTTTTTAAGGCACCTGTATTGGTAGTATGCGCATCGAGCATTACGAGCGCGAATATCCATTATAGCCTTTACTTACGACGATGTATGTAAAGCTATTTGTGAAGATATTAATGAAGTTTTTTTTTATTATATTAATTATATGTTAATGATTATAACTATATACAAAGATATTAGTGAATTTTCTGTGAAGTTATTCCTAACAAATTAAAAGAGCGGTGGCAGCTAGTAATTTCGGTTATGCACCCTGAACTAGCGCCTGTGACCTTTCCCAGAGAATATACTTATTTTTAAAGCAAAATCTATTAAATATCTCAATGTCGTTAAAGGAATTGGCTGTTGTATTTTTTGTTGAAATAAGTATAATAGACTGGGAATAGTGCTAGGTCATTTATTATATTAAAATTCTTATGCATTTAAAATAGCAAGCCCGATAATAGCAAAAAACCATTAACCAATTACAGAATTTATACTCACTATTCTATAGGTGCTTTTCAAGTATTTCTCCTTCAGTAACTTGGATAAGGTTTAAAGAATTAAATTTTACCGAATCAAAACGCATATTCCCCAGTAAGATACCTGCCGAATGCTAAAAATCATAGCTCAGTGTTTTTTGCAGAAATAAAATTAGCGCTCATATACACCACTGATAAGGTTCGTTAAACTTACATATTTACATAATACTTGTTCATAAATGATAAAATACTTGCTCAAAATATTTCTCAATGTTAGTATGTTCTCCTGTAGTAAATTTTGTAAGTAAATTCTTTTACCTCATCCACACTCAAACATTTGATAGAATAGGCTGTTTATAGTATTATTCAGGGATACCCTACGCTACCTGATTAATAATTTCCTCCTTTTTAACATTATTTTGTTATTCGTTTGTTTACACATGCACAGGTATAAAGAATAAATAGAATAGAGGTGTCGGTTACCATCCTCCCAAAATACCGCAATATTTGTCATTTTAAGTGGTCCAGCCTCGGTTGAAATAGCCTTTACGCCGTTATATCGATAGCTAGCTTATGTTCGTAGCAGCTTTCCCAGGCGAGACGTGTATAGCGTTAGTATGGACAACCTTTTCCCTTCATAGCTCCAAGCTATACCTATGATTATATTATGGGAACAGTCACTCAGAACCGCTAATACTTCTGTAAATGGCCGCTTATGTATCGGGCGCAGTTTACAGTTATGATTTTCGTAAGGAGTTACATGAATATCGGGAGGACAGTGCAAGCTATTAGGTGATCGTCGCTTCTTAGAGCTTGGTCTTCATGAATCGGTCGAGTTGAGAGGGGTAGTCGTCTTCCCAGTTCCCTGAACTCTCACGGGGGATTCTGTCAAGTGTTATAAAAAAAAAAAATAAATTGTACTCTATGAAGAATTCAGCCTTCGTTATTTAGAGAATCAATATTATGACCCGAGCAATCCAGAGGAAAAGTAAAATTCAAGGAAAAATGTTGAATTTAGGAAAAATAAAAAATATACAGGACCTAGAGTTACGCCTTGATCCTAACTGGCTTTTCCCTAGCAGATTGTAATCGTCTAGTTTATTATACACTTTTAATACAAACTTGCTGTTCAAACCGTAAAGAAGGTAATGCCTTCTTTTTTAGTCAATAGATAAATAGGCTCCGTACTTACGGAATATGATGCTCGTGTATTCTAGATTAGCAAACATTTTCCAGTCGGATTCACCATTCGATATGAGAACCTACGTGATAACGTTGCAGCGCTTAACTCCTGTGAAAAAAGTTTTCATAAAAAATGTTTTGCGTGAACGTCTAAATGCAAACATGCGACTTATGCAGACCTGGTTTATGACGAAGTATTCTAAATAAACTCCTCCTTAGTTAATAATAATTTTTGTCAGACGAACGTAACAGGCGCTTTCTGGATATTGATTGTGTTCAAGAAGGTTACGAATACCTCCAGAATCGTAACAGATATGTGTCGCAGGCATGATTGTGGGTGTCTTCGAGTTATAATGTATTTTAATTAATCAAAGACGTTTAAGTAATCAAAATATATTGGTTTTCCAGGTCTCGGAACAGCAACAGGTATTTCAGAAGACCCTGCCGTCCAAAGGAACTCTCGTGGAGTTATGGTGTTTCAGAAGCGCAAAATCGAGAATAAGACGAACCGACTCCTTTCGAATCTTTCTTTCAACGAATCGAATTCTTTCTAGCGATGATTTTCCTGTCATATGCAAGAGTGCAAGTTGAACAGAATAAGGTTTAAATAAGCACCTGAAGTGTACAAATGCCAAAGATAGTTTTAATCCACTCATGTTTAGTGAATTCCACCATAAGTTCAACTTGAGATTTTAGAATATAGAAGAAATATTGGCTTTTTTTCAAAGAAAGTAATTGGAATCAAGATCAGAAATGATTGTGTAAAGGTTGTATAATTGCCCAGTATGTTAAGGTACGATTTAACCCAGCGCCATGATGGTTGCTCCAGTTTTAGACGTTTTGAAATGCTTATACTAGGAAAAGTTATTGAAGTTTGAATTTTTAAGTAATGTCAAACCTTAGCAATCAGCTTTACAGTTTTACAAGTAATTTGATTGACGTCTGCCTTTATTTTTTATACATGTTATTATAACTGATATATTTTTACGATGACATGAATTAAAACACCATGATAAATATACGTATCGCACCTTTGTAGGGCATTTATTTTTTATGTTTAAAAAACCACTGAGCAACTATAACTCTAGCTTTAAAAAACACTGAATCAAAGAAATCTCAAACAGCCTGATTTGCCACTGGACCATCCCTCATGTTAAGAATTCAGTAGCTCTGAGATATATTGTACATTTCAGGATGACACAGCTTCCTCCGTGTACTATCCTGTATTATCCTCAAGATCAAGCATGTTACTGCTTTACAAACGAGAGAAAATACGGTGCACGTAATTACTCGATAAAATCAAAAAAGTACACTATACATTTCAAGCAGTTACGCAGCATATGTGGAGTGTCTGAGAGTTTTTTGTAAGGCTCTAAGCTACGGTCTTGTTTCACCGCAATCGAGAGGCCTGCAAAAGAATTGTGGTATTTCAACGCTGGTAATCATAGTTTTGCCATCGTCAAAATGTTGGGCTGCTGGCCACTGAATCGCTAAGGTTGGAGGCCTTTTATTCACATCATGAGAATTTCGCTGGCAATGGGTGCATCTTTCTTAACCAACGAAGATTGTTAAAAAAAAAGAAACATCTTAAATATTGAGGTAGATTTTCTTAGTGCCTATTCAAGTAACGCTGTTTTACTGTATCAATCACCGTACCGTACAGTAGCAAGATACGCATAATTTGAAGTTTCGCATAATGCTAACGAATTCCGGACAAAATGTGTGCGATCGACTCATAAATGTTTGTCTCAATCACATTAACGTGTTTTTTTTTTTGCAACAAATACTATGTGTAGTGATCAGGAAAAGCAAGACACTCTGGGTAGCTACCAGAGGTTAACCTGAACCTTTTCAAGAGACATTTTCAACCTGTACGATACCTTGTACGTTTGTTGAGATGCAATCGGCCACGAAATTTTTAGGCTTTCATTTTATCAATCTTGCTCAAGACTCACACTATTATTATTATTAGAGCGCTATTTCGTAACACTAACGATAGTGATGTATGAAATGTGTTCTAGCGCAAATATTTTGTTGTAATTTCTTGGTACGAATTTAACAAACAAAGGAAATCATACAAAGTAAATCGTTGTAAAGTGAGAATAAGCAAACACAAGTAAGAAGGAGCTAGATTATTGCGCACTGCGTTTGCACAAGGCGTCCCGTTTATTATAATATTGGCTCGTCGAAAAAGTACTGTCCGTATTTCAAGCTATATGGTGGTAGAATCACATATTACAAATAATATGAGTCGTACCTTGTGGCCACCTTATTAGAAAGGCTGAGAGCTGACAGAAATAGATGTGCTATAGTTGTTGAAGTGTTTTTTTTTACATTTAAAATAAGCCACTTTAATGATGAGTAAGTTATCTGCGAAAATCCGCTAAATTTACGAGCTTTATAACGGTAAAAACAGAAATGCTGTTCAGGCCCATTAAAAAAATCTATGCTGTTGATGGCCAAGATGCATCGCTGGGAGAAACGGTCAGGGGAGTTTCTGGAGATTTCGATGTAGAAGATGCTCTCCGTAATGATCAACCTATTAGTGAAAAAGTTATTGAAATGATTGCTTCACTGTCAACAACTAACAATATTATTACAAGCCATTAAAAAAGTCAAATGGAATTGGTGAACAGAAAAGGCGTGGACCTCCAACATGACGATGTTAGACCACATACATCTTTAGTGATTCGACAAAATTAAAAGAACCTAAGTGGGATATGTTAATGCATCTGCCGTATAGCCCGGATATGTGTACCATCATGCTATCATCTGTTTCGGTCTCAGCAGAGCTCTCTTAATTGTATTAATTTATTTTCAACGAAGGCATGCAAAAATCACTTTCCACGATCTTTCGCTCAGAAACCGCAGGAGTTATACAGTGATGTTTAATGATATTGCTTGAAAAATAGCAGAAAATTGTCGATTCAATATTATGCATATCTAGTTTAGTAATACTATTTTAAAATAGAAAACATATATATGCTTCGATTTTAGCTTAAAAACTCAATTCATTTTTAGTGAATCTATTTATTATAAAATCATACTCATTAAATGAGTGGCTCGGCAGTAAAAACGGCCTATTTTTTTCATTTTTTACTACACAATACATGATGTGTGGTATATAATAATGTTAATTCTTTTTAAGGCAAAAGCCTGAGGTGTTTTAAAGGACGCAAATCCATGAACGTTATGCAACCATAGAGGACACTAAAATTGTATTAGTTAAGCGCCTTCATAATGCTAAAAAGCATTTTGTCTAATTTAATTTTAAAGTCTTAAGCGAACATTGGGGGAATCAAAGTGATATGTATACTACGTGTTAGAAATAGTCCAGTGTTAGATTAAATAAAGAACGCAGCGCACAAAACTATCGGGTGGGAATTTAGGTTCGACTCTTTGTTTCGCTCGGTATGGTCACTTCAATAGTTGAATGGCAATTGCTGCAGCGTAAGCCGCCCGCTGTTTACTTTGTCTCTTGACGTCAGGTCTTGCCATTACCATTACGCATACTACTTTTCTACCCTCGGTTTTCTCTAGTTCTTCTCCCTCTAACACACAAGAAACGTGCTCTTCTCATTTCTACCATTGAATGCGTAGTGTAATAGTTCTGTCAATCTTACGTTACAACTGGTCTTTCATGTATGCGTTAGTAGGTCCATTAATAATGAATAGCGAATTATTAGAATCCTTGGAATGGTCTTTATAACCTGCTTGCTGGAAAAGTTAGTTTTGATATATTTTACACGATATCGTTTAGGTGAGGTAGATGCTGTTTCCTTTGTTTGAGCTTAGACATCCATCCGATGTCCTTTTTAAGTAAAACGTAATCTTGAGAAAGTAGGAGGTGAGAGTTTTTCTGACTATAATCTAAGTTTCATTTACTTACTTTAGAGCAGGCCAAATAATAACTTAAGGTCTGTTACACTGAGGTATGAACCCAAACTTTACTTCTTCTTGACTTTCTAAAGTCAAGGGTTGTTTTAGGCATAAAGAGGCTGATGTGGTACGAAAACGGCGCCTTCGTTGTTTGCATTACGAAGTTGCAATCTGTTATAGCATTTCGTAAGCCTTAACGGATCATATCTTGTGAAAAGCTTTTAAAAACGTTCTGTAAACTCCTTCGTAATATAAAGTAATAATTTTCTAGATTTTGTTTGTTTTAGTACCCAGGCCGCTTAACGCGTACTGCTTACATTTGAATAATAAACGTTTTTACGAGTTTTATGTTCTGTACTTCCGTTAGATGTCGCTTCAAACTGCTTTCCTTGACTAACATCCGTCGCCACTCAGGTTTCGTCGGCGAAGCGGGATAAGACTGTACACAAGACAACTTTGTAATAGAATCCTTCTCCCTGAGCCTGAAGTCGGAGGCTCCGAGATATCTTCCCAAATTACCTTTTATTCACACATATCATAATTTATTCTGACAACTAATCATCAATAGATTTGTAGGACTACAACGATTTCAACTTCGGCCACCTGTACGTGTCGTAAAATTATTTTTTGGCGCCTTACAACGCTTATATTGATGCTACTGGCTTGCAAACGACAGCAAATTAGTGACACTGCTCTAATTAATTACAGACCTTCGAAGTACTGTGAAACACAGTAAATGGACAGAAAAAACAAGCCTGCAAAGCGCTCGGAATAAGTGGCAAGCCATAAGCGCATTCTCTCGAATTGTGTAAAACATTATTAGCACGCTTCAAGCATTCGATAATGGTCCGTTTTTTACGTTTTCGCAACAGGCTCCTATGGCGAAACGTTCACCAAGTCCACGCAAATGCAAGTAAGTTCGCGCAGTTTCTCGAACAATCGGAAACATTTTGTGCCGCTGCAAAGGCCCGTCGGAATTGTCTGGTACTGGTATGAAGTTTTTATGCCAGCCGTCTAGAAATCTATTGCGCATTTTCACGAGTGCTGGCATATCGCTGAAGTGTTAACAAAATTTGAAAAACGAATTTATCTACGGCATTTACAGGTTTCGTATGTATGAATTCGAGATCAATTTCGAGCGGCGACAGCGGGCCAGAGCCCGCTAAAGGACTAGTTTCGATTCTGACAGGCCGCCGGATGGCCGCACAAAGCAATTGAGCAGATGCATCCGTGCGAGTAAGCGCGACCTAGGCGGACAACCATTTAGTGTAGAAAACTACGGCTACTAGTACTGCGAAGAAACTGTGTCGTGTACGATTGCCTCTTCCTTGAGTGCGTGAGCGTTTCGTAGAAACTGTGCGCCGAAAGACTGAGCGTTGCCAGTGGGCAATAGCGTGCATTTTTGTTATTATTGTACTTAGATATCGTGTCTTTATACATTATAGTGCATTACCAGTCGTGAGTTGAAGGCGGCGACGACGACAGCAAGAACAACACGATGTCGGTGATTGGTATCGACTTCGGTAATGAAAACTGCTTCATCGCAGTGGCGCGTGCCGGTGGAATTGAGACGATAGCCAATGAGTATTCGCAACGAGTGACACCGTAAGTAGATCACAGCTCACCCACGGCGTAGAGGATCTATAGACACGCATTGACTCTCCATACAGTCTTCAGCACTGGCTCCGAGTAGCCTAAACCATTATCCCAACAGATATTAGTCATGAAGTACCGAAGTAGGAAGTTTGAACTTGCAACACACCGATGCTGGTTGACCCATAACAGAAACCCACTGAACAGAACTATTTGCTCAATATTCGAGATAGTTCTGCGTTGATTGGCTTCATTTCGTTTGATGAGGGACGAAAATGTATGATGTAGCAGAGGTATATAGAAAGACAGCAGTAGCACGCTGTATGGATGCATTCATAGTTGCAGTACAATAGTGGATAAATGAATTGGTAATAGTTGTATTTTTAATAATAGTATTCTATGTCTTGGTTTTGTGAAGGAGATGGGAGCATTCTGTATCTCCTACAGCATTTTAATGAATAGGGGTGTAAGACAGCACATGGGTGTTGAACTGGTAGCCATCATAGTTTCTTGTAATGGAAACATTGGCCCCGTCGCCGGAATTGCGACAAGTCTGGCAGACAATAAATTCATGACAAGACCTTTATTGGTTTCTGTGTTCTGCCCGCATGCAAGGACTAAAGAGGAAAATTCTGGATAAATATTTGTTTTATCATAATGCTGACATCGTGTCATGGTAAATTGTCATTACCTTCATTTCAGTATCTAAAGATGACTACATAAAATCGGACATCGTAGACATATTTGGAAACGTTTTTTTTTTCTTTATTTTTACAACTTTATTGCACTGTATTCGTTTAAAATTGTGTATAATGCAAAGATGCATACATTTGTTTTTTCTGCTCATTGGAAACGGACCTGCTTCAAATAACCTTAAATAGTATCAATGGAGCGGTTATAATGTATATGTGAATATATATGTGCGTTTCTTCCTCTGATCAGTGATTGGATGTACGTATTTAGGCGAAAACGCAAAATCGAAACGCTTTTGGCTGGCTTCCACAATTATTACGGTTTTTCATATGGACTAAGAATTCCTTTAGTCGAAGCAACGACCACATCTGCGCAGCTAACAACCTTGACAAGGCCAACAATCGGGCCTTATTGGACAGTTTGGAGTGTCGCACACTGTACGGAGCTAAGTAGTGTGCCACCAAGGATCATCATTGCATAGCATCAGGAGTTTTACGTAGGATTTGTGACGACTGCTGTGTTTGGCGGATCTGTGCGCGGATGTTTCTTGGACTGTGGTTCTTAATTCTCGTTTGTCCGCCTGGTGTCACTGGTGTTCAGCTTTGTGATAGGCCGTACTTTTATATATGGATAGACCTAGATGGGTCCGCTATGTGTAAACCCCTTTCAGCCCTATAGCTAAATACGGCTGCGATATGCGTTGTTCCATTCTGCATTGTTCGCTCTGCCATATCCATTTAATCAGACAGTTTAGAAAGAACTACGCTTTAATCTGTCGGCTCCGGCGTACTGTGCGGGATAGCGTGGATGACAATGTGGATATGATTTGGCACTCGATCCATATCGTACTGTATAGGTAATACATAAGAGCACAGTGCGACGTCAACCTACTGGCTGACAGGCCATCGGCTCAAAGCGGAACAGTTAGACCATTGTACTAGTATGGCTTAAAGCAAAGACCAATAGGGGCTAGTTAGACATATTCTGCGGATAGACATCGCTGCCCATAGAAATGTTGCGGCTGTTGCGTGGGTGGCAACTTTCAGTCGTTCACCGACACTACCGCCGCCATCATCATTCTTGTGCGCGTACTGTTTGTTTTACAGCACCTGCTGATAGCCTTTCTCGCGAGATCTGTTCGTTGTTAATCAGGAAAACCCTTCCATCATCATTTATCTCCTTCTATATATGTCACATTTCCTTGAATTATTCACGTTAATTATAGTGATAAGATTTTACTGAGGTATCAAAAGGTGACAACTGTTATCTCAGGGTTTACTGTTACCGTTGTTACTGGCAATACTAATCTGAAAATTAAATCTGGATTAGTCTTATTTACCTTTATTTATACAGATTCATAATAAAAATTAAAACTAGCGCATTTGCAGAATCAAAAACTACTCGTGTATCGTGATTAAGACCATAGATGTGTATCCCAATTCAGCTCAAGGTCAAAACAGGCTGCATTTCCCGTTAGGCAATCTGAGAGTCCTTGTTTCAGAGATTTCAGAGATTGTTGTCTTCATCTTTCTTATGATTATGAGATTAACATTCTTGGACGGTTGTCGAGGTTAAATTAATGCAAAATATTTATTGCAGATTATATAAAACCTTTTCAGAATAAGCTTCTAAATACGTAGCGAACTTATGAACTCAGTTTTCTGAGTAAATACTAATATTTGTATATGATTTTATGCAACTAAAATTCTACATAATCCTGTTGAGTAAGAAAAAGCCTGATTTTTATTTACATATCAAAGAAAGCAAGATTAGTGCAAAACTCAAAATTGCATGCCGCTGAAAGAGAAGGATGTTAGTTTAAACTAAGCTTGATGAAGAAATTTTGTGTGTCGAAAAGTTTTTTCGAGAGAAATTGCCGTATTTTCTTATGCAATCAGTAGTACTGCGGTAGTGTTCAATAAATCTACATGGTTTTCGAAGGATTTACACTAAAGCCACTGTTATCCAACATCTATTTGCATACGTGTCACACCGTTGGTATCGATTATAAATATAGCCGGAGGGTGTGGCAACCGCAGCTGACACTATTAGGAAAGAAAAGAAGAGAATATAATACTTGCATATGCATAAATGGGAAAATACAACGTTAGCATGATTATTTGACATGCTTTGTTTGATTTTTCAGGTCGTACGTGGCCTTTGGAGAGCGGCAACGAGACCTCGGAGTTTCGGCTAAGAACAAGCAGAACACGAACCTGAAATCAACGATTTATGGATTCAAGCGTTTTGTTGGTCGAAAGTGCGTACTTGTACATTATAAAACAAAGGCAGCATGGAAAGCCATAGTTCAGTCAGTGTTCACCCTATGACAACTTGTCGAGAAGGCCAAGTATCAGATATGAATAATGTTGTTTCCCACTAATTACTAGTTTATATTGTATGTGATGTGAGATAAGCGTATGTGCCTATTTCTTTGGGTCTTCTCCTTAACGGGTTGGCTGTATCTGAACAGCGATGCTTATGTTTGTAATATGAGTCAGCAGAGATTTCTGGCCTCCTCTGCTGCTGATATTACAGCTGCTAGTTACGCCACGCAGACATAATGACTACCCTACCTTTTGCTAAGGTTGGTCGCATGAGTTCCTTGAGGCGGAGGAAGAAAAGTTTTCCCAAATAAGCAAAAAGCCAGTACTTATATCCTACAGATGATGGTAGCAAAATACAAAAAAAAGGGAATATTGCTTTTGTGCATAGGTATATCTCCGTTAAATATGTAAAAAAAAAAAATAAAATAGTCTCAAATTGCTAATGCCTGAGAGGACTGAATACGTTTGAATCTAGATATTGCAGCGATGTGGTGTCAAATTCGTCAAAGGACACCTGCTTGATTGTAGTGGTCGAATGCCGGATAACTCGAATCTATTTCAACCTTTATTTTTTTTTTTATTTTACTTCAATTTTGTTTCAATAGAATTCAGGATCC
This sequence comes from Varroa destructor, assembly GCF_002443255.2. Lineage (NCBI taxonomy): Eukaryota > Metazoa > Arthropoda > Arachnida > Mesostigmata > Varroidae > Varroa > Varroa destructor. The sequence continues at coordinate 32,399,269 of NW_019211459.1, forward strand.
GGCGGTCGACCAGGAACGTGCGCATCTTCCATATCAGCTAATAGAGATGCCCGATGGAGAGGTAGGAATACATCAACAACTACAAATACGCTTGTACAAAAATGGTTTTAAAATATCTTTTTAGATGCAAGAAATAAATGATAAACTAAGATCTGCTATAATTCACTGGCTCAAGGAAACGGGATTCGATAATCGACAACTCCATAATTTCACCAATTGTTAAGTAATCGACGGCAGTCAATCGTCTACGCAGATTCGAGTCTCGATGAATTAGGCAATAACTGAAGTCATGCTATAAGTGACATGTACATTTTGGTGTGGCTAGACGTATTTTTTCTGTCAAATATATGCAAACACGTTTGATGCAGTGAGTTTTCATGGATTTGTGTCCCAGTGGCGTTTGCTTTATACTGTGGATTCAAAAACTATTATTTTTGGTAGCAAATACGTCTGCACCTGATGATTTGTAAAACTCCCTAATTCTCAACATTCGTAAACCAGTCAAATAGTGGGCGACTGCCAGTCATTCAGCCCTGCATAGACCCACTTCTTCAAGTTCATAATCAAGTAACGCGTTGTGGTAACTGTTCCGTTTATATTTACAGGTTGGCGTGAGTGTGCGATATTGCAATCAGGAGAAACAGTTTTCGAGTCGTCAAATAACCGCAATGCTTTTCACGAAGTTGAAGATCATTGCCGAGGCAGCACTCAAAATCAAGGTCGATGACTCGGGCAGTATTTTGGGGCTATCTTGGAGTATCGGGAACCAATACTGTCACATATTGGCAAATATATATCTTACTATTATTTAAAAATTATTATAAATTTCAGAATAATAAATTAATTAATATAATATAATGAGAAGTCATCCTTAGCGGTTGGTGTCTGATCTCTCGACGAATACACAATTAAAAATGCCAGGGTAAATAAATTGGTTGTGATCTCTACCGCGCAGATCGTTTTCTTAGCATGAAAACGCCATCGCGAGCTTTGCCAACCATGGGTCTATAAGGTGGCGAGAAAATTTTTAATCTAATATGGTGAACATCGGTAGCAAAAAATACTAACGTGTGATTAAATTTTTCTTCCAACTATTTAACAGGTGTGCGACTGTGTCATCTCGGTGCCGCTCTTCTTCAACGACGCAGAGCGTCGTGCGGTCCTGGACGCGGCTCGTATTGGCGGGCTCAATTGTCTCAAGCTAATGAACGAGACTACAGCGGTTGCCCTCAGTTACGGTTTTTACAAAAACGATCTTCCCGAAGACAAAATGCGTCTGATCGCATTCGTGGATATGGGACATTCCGCTCTACAGGTATAATGTCCTAAAACAATGACTTTGTACGATAAGGCAATCATCGTCGAAACTAAACCTATTACTTTTCGTCCTTGCATAGTTTTCTGTATATTTAGCTCGCACGGAAACAACTGAAACAGCAGGAATCAATTTGTATGATGTGATTATTTGTCGAATTTGATGTAACAATAGAACATTGGGTATGCATCCTAATGACGATGGCCAATCACGGACTCGTCTTTAATTTGCCATCAAAGACGTTCTCGCATGCGCACTTCTGAACCTGGGTTTCCGAAGCAATGGGAATTTTTCTAACGTAATTTCATTGCTTACTTGTTTCTTGTTTATCATTAAGGCGTCGATCGTAGGATTTAGTAAGGATAAACTGAAGATGCTATCTTGTGAGACTGGTATTATTGGTGGACGCGACTTCGACCAAGTGCTCGTCGATTATTTCTCTGATGATTTCAAGATAAGATACAAGCTAGACGTCAAATCGAACAAGCGCGCCCTTATTCGATTGTACACTGAATGTGAAAAGTTGAAGAAGCAAATGTCGTCGATTGCACTTGAGCTGCCGCTTAATATTGAATGCTTCATGGAGGACAAGGACGTATCTGGCAAGATGAGTCGGGACACATTTGAAGAACTTGCGGCACCTTTCCTAGAAGTAAAATATTAGTTCTTTACCTTCATTTTATCTTATTTGTCATTTTGTTTGAACGACAAACTCTCTAGTAGTAAAAACCTAGCTACCACTAAAATTTGAATTTATGTTAACTCATTTCTTTATATCATTAGACATTGTAAATGGTTAAGATACTTTTGTATACGTACTATATGTGGCCTGCATTACCAATTAGTTTACCTCTTAATCTTTTCATGTTGACTTCAGAAAGTCGAATCGGTCCTAGAAAAAGCAATTGAAAATTGCCCCCCGGTAGTTGAAGGCAAACCCGTCACTCCGAAGGACATCGAAAGTGTTGAAATCGTAGGCGGCAGTTCTCGTATCCCAGCCGTGAAAGCCCTTGTGAAAAAGGTACCGGCCTTTTTGTGCAGTCTGCATCTTTTTTCTGGTGGAATCAATGAGTGCATGTAGCAGAACAATATGTAGGATCATAGTGATATTAATAATGGTAAAAGCTTTAAATGCTGTGTTTTCGGGTAACAGTGAGTGGTGATATATTTTCTCTATTGAGTTCTAGGCCTGCATCAACGATTGCTTTATTTACTATATTACTATTTAATTTGGTGTTGCAGGTATTCGGCCGTGAGCCGTCGACCACATTGAATGCTGACGAGGCAGTTTCTCGTGGGTGCGCATTACAGTGCGCTATGCTGTCACCAACATTTAAGGTGAAGGACTTCTCACTGACCGATTTACAACCGTACCCAATCATGGTCCGAATTATGCCGCAAGTGAATGCCAACAAACCAAACGAATATGACGTTTTCCCTCGATTCCACCAAGCTCCCTTCTCCCGGGTTCTCTCTATTTATCGGCGAGAGCCATTTACGGTGAGCGCGCGTGTTTTATAAAGCAACAACCAAATTAGCAAGCAACAAGCATTCGAGTGACAGTAGCATTGCTAGTAATATAGATCAACGTGTGATCACTAATTTACGTACCTGGGTTTCTACTATAAAAATTGGGTGCTCATAGGGAAGTGGCAGACACAATGTCTATAACCCAAATAACTAGAGTATGTGTGGTATTTTACATAAAATGTTTGCATATTTAAACTGCACACTATGCATAGAAGAGTACTATATAACAATTCAGTAGCTGATGATGTAACTGAACAGCAACAAGTTTACAGACTTAGATTACAGATAGGTCCCAGATACAAGGTTCAACAATCGTTGTTCATGCATGTTTATCGTATTCTATCTAACAATGTTTGACTTGGCTTGTGTAGGTGGAAGCATTCTACCGCGACGAGACTCCTTTCGCGGATAAACGGATCGGCGTCTTTTCTGTCGACGTCAAACCAACAAACCCAGAGCCCTCAGAAGACGATAAAGTTAAGGTGAAAGTTCGCATTAATTTGCACGGTGTGTTTAGCGTCGTATCTGCCACACTTATCGAGAAATCGGACGAGCCACCAAAGGAAATGGAAGCCGGCGAAACCGACCAGAGGCAAAATGATAACACCGGCGCTCCTACTGAAATGGAAACTGATCAACTAAAAGATCCCAAAGAGAAAGACGCAGCTACAACGAAGCGAAGGACAAAGCAAACCGAAATGCCGGTTGGGGCACCATTTGCCACAAAGGCTCAGGCCGAAGTTACCAACTTGTACAACATTGAGCAAGGTATGGTGGTTGCTGATATTACCGAGCAGGAGCGCCAAGATGCCAAGAACGCTGTGGAAGAGTACGTCTATGATATGCGCGACAAGCTGGCCGACAAACTTGCTATGTACTCCGCTGAGGAAGAGCGTGGCAAGCTCTCCGTGGAGCTACGAGAAACCGAGGATTGGCTTTATGGCGACGGTGAGGACCTTGACAAGAAAGCATATATAGAGCGCTTAGATCGGTTACATTCGCTTGGTCAGCCAATCGTTGAGCGCTATCGAGAGGCACAACAGCGACCTCGTGTTCTTGAAGATATTGGCGCTCTGCTTAACCGTGTACGGAAGGGTGTTGCTGCTTATCGTGCAGGGGACGAAAATTATGCACATTTAGCGTTAGACGACATTAACCGACTAGATGGACAGCTCACAACAAAACAGAGTTGGTTCGATGAAGTCGTAGGCAAGCTGAATAACACCCCTCCTCATTGCCCACCGCCAGTCTTTGTTACACAGCTGCGCGAAGAGAGTGCTGCCTTCGATCGGATGGCCAGCCAAGTCCTGAACAAGCCGAAGCCCGCACCACCAGTTGTCGAACCACCAAAGTCTACTTCTCCAACACCTGGTGGCAAAAAAGATGATAAAGTCGAGCCAATGAACACCGACGACAACCCGGTACCACAACCCAATACAGCTGATAATAGTAAGCCAGGACAGTCCCAGCAGAAGCCACAGGGCCCTCTGTCTGGAGCCGGCACCGACGAACCTAAACAGGCGCCGCCATCGTCCAGCCAGAACGGAAATGCTGCCGACACAAACATGGAAATCGAGTAGGAAAGCAGAAGCGAAAAAAGCAAGTTTGAGAAAATAAGCAACGTGAGACATTACTCACAGCGGAGACAGGTGGTATCAGCATTGCCACCATCTGCATCCGCCATGTCACCTCCTTTTCCTTTCACTTTTACTTTACTACTTCGCTTGAATCAATTTATTCATTTTTACTTGACCCTCAGTGCATAGTCTATTATAACCATCCTCATCATTAACGTAACTGGCAGTATGTAACTACGGAAGCCCACCGTTCCTGTGTGATGCTTTGCCAGCGCAAGTGATCCAAATATAAGATCTTTTGTAATGTTTGTATGATAACTTCATGCCGGCAGTATCTGTGATAATAAACTATTGCGTACTCAGTTGTCGGCGAAAGTGTGCTGTCAATTGGGGGCGAAATAAGCAACTGTAGTTTCTCTCCACGCCCGCTGCTTAAGATAGCTAAATGCTGTTTCACATCTTCCTTCCCCAGAGTCGCCGCCATGATCGATGGTGCACTTTTGTGCTAAATACGTGTCCATGATAAACATATTCTTGAACGAAAAATCTTCATTAAACAGCTGTTACTAGCAGCGGGCGTAAAGAAAAATCAGTTGCGCATTTCGTCCCCAGCTGGCAACAGATATTTCCTCCAACGACGATCTACAGTAATAATACTGCAATAATGGTAGTATTGTTATTACAGATACTGCCGGCATAAAGATGTCATACAAATATACTATGGAAACGATCTTTGTTTTGTTTGGATTTGGATCGTTTGCGCGGGCAAAGCATCACAGGGAAACGGTGGGCTTCCGCAATAAGGACTGTAACAACTGTCAATTAATTAATGTTAATGATAAGGATAGTTATAATGACAAGCACCGTGCACTGAGGGTCAAATGACAGAAATGAATAAATTGATGTAATCTAAGTAGCAGAGTAAAAGTGAGAGAAGCCGGTGACACAGCGAACACAAATGGTGACAGTGCTGATCAGGTGATGAAGAGAGAAATTAAGAAAAATATGAAGTAGGTAATGGAAAGACGCCCGAGTATATATATATATATATATATATATATATATATATATATATATTATATATGAAAGGATACATATGCACTTCTCCTTAGTAAACAAGTGAAAGTAAGTGAGAACGAAGGAGACGTAGAATCGGTAGCGGATTATGTTACATTCAGGCGAATTTCTGAACAAGAAGACTTGTCTAATGGAATCAAGGGGGCATTTGATGCAAAAAATACTAGATACAAAAAACCAAGCTGCAGGCAACTTCAACTTATGATGCGTCAGGGGTTGGTGGTACATTAATACTAACAACGTAATAAAACGAATATTTAAAAAGGGCAAAGATACTAAAGGACACCTTAGAGAGCGAGCCAAGCTATTTTTTGTTTTTCTCCAGTTACTACCAGCCGCGTGATTTCGGTCTATGTTTATATAGAATATTGTTATAAGCGTAAGGCAAAGGGATTTGCAAAAAGAAGAGCTTGCTTCATCTAGTTATGGTTAAGAAACAGTACCAGGCTATTCTGCCATACACTAATGGTAGTTACTTTGTGATTATTACGAGGTAAACAATGATAGAAAGGCCGTAACGAGTTTATGATGTAACAAAAAAAAGCGGTATGTGCTCCTTCTGTTCTTTACGTCGAAATATATAAACGGCAGTGCACTCAATAGACGACGCAACCTACCAAAAATGCATTTCGGGAAAATTTTTGTATCTGAGCGGAAACCATCACCTCCGCCGAATTCCAAATTCTAAAGGTTCATTCACTCTAAGTAGGCCATAACATCCAATTCCTCCTCCGATTTCACATCAGAGGACAAAACATGATTGAAACTAAGCATGAGGCATCTCCGCGTAGACATTTCGAGTTCATATTTCCTATTTCATTAAACGCATTAAGTAACGGCGATGATACCCGTGCTGAATTTGTTTTAGCTGCGGTCTCTGGCTCGCTCTAGTACCTTCTAGTAGCCGTTGTGGCAGCATCTGTAATTGAAGGCAAAGATTGATATCGTTGTTTAGTTAGTAATAACATCAATAATTGCGTCTTTCGCGTAAGGGTATTTGGCGAGAAGTGGGTTGACCAACAAATATATATGGAGGTATGACGAAGGTTAAATGGCGTAAATGCGTATCCTAGTGGAGCACCACCGATCTTTATTTTGGGGGTGTAGTTAAAATGGTTTCCTATGGTAGTTTCCGCAGTGTTGCCTGCCGACTTGTCCAGGAAGATACCATGGAGAATCCAATAGCGTCACTATTATCGATTACCAAAAACAAAATCACACGATGTTAAAACTGGATTTTTGGCTGTAAAGGTCAGACGAAACTATGGAGGAAGCTCTGATAATGTTGCTCTCAGATCACACGGAGGGACACGCTTCAGGCGCCTATTTCTGCGACTGCTAAAATAATCCTTTCTAAAAATAAAGTTCTCGCTCTGACCAAATGGCCATAGGCTTCTGGACAAAGCGAATATTTTTTACTAGGTATACGTAAGTGGATTTAACTGAAGCCACTGCTTAATTAGAGGAACGATACAGAATACTTGTTAAGGCGTAATATCTTTAAAGCAGAATTAAAGTTAAATGTTCTAAACCACTTCATTCTATTCGAAGTGGTGTCGCATCGAAACCACACTTTCACGTAAACCATCTTATTAAAGCAATGTCATACATTCCTTAACGCCATTACGCTGCAATTTAGACATTTTCGTAAGGAATAAGTAAACAATAACAAGTTTAGTATATATGGAAAGCCCAATTTGACCTCCTATCGAAAGCTGCACATAGCATTCAAATATTTTTACAAGTTCGCATACAGAAATTCATCAGGGTGTGCTTAAGCTATTTTAATTCTGTGGTAAATCGCACGCGCACCGTAAGAAACGCGTAGACTCTCGTTGCTTCTGGAAATTCTATGCTGCTTTTTTGATAGATTATTTTTTTAAATTTGAATACTAGATTATTCTCTTCTACAAACCGTAACTTTGTTTGTTGCACTGTATGTTGACGATGACTATTATAGCAGACTTGTCCACCGGGACTAGCGTCATCTACTAACCTATTGTAAATTTGTACGTTATCTTTGGTAGAAGCATATGTCGTTTTATTCTGCATTCTACATACGTTGATAGACAGGCAAAGAATAGGAGGGTATATAAGATCGGTAAAAAGTTTTATTTACAATTTTCACTAAGAACGATAAAAATCTTAGTCACATTGAAAAAGCGAAAACGTGACGCCATTTTCAGATGTACAAATGTCCAGCCCAAATTTTAACATTTAGAAACCTGGAAGCTATGGAATGCATTAGTACACTAACGGGCTCTTATTTTCAAAACCTAAGATTTATGGGTCTATATATGTATTACCATTAACAGTACGCGGCCATTCCACACAAAGCATACCTCAAATTATGGGAAATATATTTTCAAATAGTATAGAACTCTTGCAGAAGTGAATGTTTTAAGAAAGTTACATATAAGACTACTTACATAATAATGAAAAGAGTAGATTCGCACAAGAAATCAGAATAGAAGCTAACCTAGATGATATCCTTGCGGTATTTTTTCCAATTATCTCCCAAACGAACTAAACTTATCGTTTATTATGATTATTTTGTTAGTTTCAATTATTTTCAGGGAGCTAACATATATTATTAGGTCTGCAGCGTTGATTGTTGTAGATTAAATGATAGAGTCAGGTGCTACTAACACCACGCAACTCGCACGTATATTTTAGAATAGAATGGTCTATAGCTGCATGACTGTTGAACATAGTGCTTGTAGAAGACTTAGCAGAGCTCCGGAGGGTTCTTTTGTAGTAAGTAAGCTACCGCGAGTAATATAAGTTATCTTGAGGTTTTGTGTTTCGGCAATCGCTGGGAAGGTTATTCGATGCAGCATGTAGTTTCTGAAAAAAAAGCCGCTCTAATTTTTCCACACATTGGAAATGTACTCTTATATGATCATATAGCTTCTATCTGCAACACTTCACCCGCTATGGTTCTATAGTTGCTACTTGTAACACTTCACCCCCTCCAAAACTTGCTGACTCGAAATTCCTCCTCGGGGAGAGGTTTCAGGGGCAACCTGGAGCTCGAAGCGTTCCTTGGCCGGATGACGTCACGGCCCTCATTTTTCCAAGCCCCGTTGCTGCCTTCTCCCAGTCAACCCTCGAGGATGCCCTCGCTCCGGGGGCAGCCAGAGAGTGCGCGCGACGAAGCTGTTGAGGAGCCTTCCTGGCAGCCTGTGTTCCTCTTGGGTGCTGTGATGTGCAACCTCATTGTGAGGTGTCGTACCGCAAACTTTCTCTGTCTATTTGAACACATGGCTGAAACTCAGAAGACAGTACAAAAGCAGGCCATAGTGATGCACCAAGTTCTTCTTATGTTAGAAAAACAGTTGTTTTCGTACGTACTTTTTATTAAATTTCCGATTTGCTCTGTTGTCCTCCAAACTTTTACTTTAAACGTCCGAATAGAATGGAATTTCGTGTTACTATTGCTGCTTTTCAATAAAGCGGCAAACATATAATTTAGACAATCGAACCGATAAAAAGGGAGCAGGGCCCAATGGTGGTAGCGTGTATCCGCCCTCTGTACCACGAAGAGACACGAACAAACTCGGGAATCTATCTCTCAACAGGAACGCATCTACGTCATCACGAAGCTAGGCAGCAGCAGGTAGTTGTAATATCCTCTTCTATGCTCTGTGGCTATGCGCGAATAGACGGACTACTCCGTGACTCAGTGTGACCATCACCACCACGGCTGCTGCCGATGGGAGACCGTGGCGACTATTTGTTCGCTTCAATATAGCGATCGTATCTTTGGCGTACTTTTTCCATCGCTGTGCGCGTTCGCGGCGCCCTACGGCCCCGGCCATTTTTCTATGTCTCAGTTTGTTTCTGAGCACAACAACGTTTATAGTGCTGCTACTATTTTTTGACGACCCTGTACAACACCAGGCAACATTGCTGACTCGCTGTGTGTCCACGGCAGCCGGCCAGAAGAGCGCCACAAGAGCGTGTGCGCGTCTGCTATCGTTACGTTTCTATGATATCGCTACGATAGCGCTAGAGTATCGTAGTCTTAGCTTTTCCTCTTAATCTTCGCCTCTTCCGTCACGCAAATCTTGATTCGTTCGCGGGTTTGTGAGTGTGCTCCGTCGGGCCGTGGGTTATTGGTCGCTGGCTTGTCGACTCAACGATCCATATGCCCGCCTTTTACCACCATAATAAATGCTTTAGCTAGTTTGCTAGCCAGCCAACCAGATCGCCGTTCACTGTTTTTTTGCTAAGGGAACGTCTCTAGCTCTACACCGGGTGGTAAGTGTCGACTGGAAAGTGCCAACAGCTGTATCGCAGAAGCCAACTGTCGAACGCCAACAGCGAATGGTGAGCGACCGAACGCCGGACTCAGCGACAACAGCAGCAGCAGTGATATTGATGGGTAAACTGATGGGTGGAGAAATGAACTGCAGATAGTGTGAGGATACCCATTCACTAGTGCCGATGATGAAGGGCGGCGCGTTCCGCCTGTTGTCACCGTCGAGACGACGTCAACAATCTTGAGCGTGCGTAATTCTTTAGACTATTGCTGTTTGCTTTCTTGCTGTTCCACAGAGATTGATACTCGCCAGTTCGTTCTCTGCTGTTGTCGTAGTGGTAATGGCGTTCAACTTGTAATAGCAACCATAAAGATTGTCTCTAGTTTGCCGCTGACACTATGCTGGGAATAAATGAGGAGCAAAGTGAACAACGCGACAGCATCGAAAAGGAGACACCAACAGTAGCGGCAGTACCGAACAGCCGAACTAACAGGCGACTGCTGAGCAGCTACGAGCTGACTGCTGAGCGGACGACGTCAACGGGACAGTGCGGAATAGAATGGAACGGCGGTGCTGCTGCTGCTGCTGCTGCTAAGATAGTGGTTCGTTATTAGCCCCTGCCCTAATCCCTCTTCAACGACAGCAACTGCAGCCTGTGGAATAGCCGCCGGCACAGGTATGGAGTTCATGTTGCTGCTTGAACTCTTTTGGTGCTGTATGTATTGGAACGATGTGGTGGCAGGTAGTGCCAGTTGTACGCCACAGGAAACAAAAGGAATCTACCGGCAACACTAATAGAGGAGAACTTGTCATACCTACTCGACCGTTATTGGTGCAATAGCTGGATCGTTGTCCAGTCCCAGTGTCCAAGTCGATAGGTTCAGTTCAACTGGCGGTTGCTCTGCGGCTCTAACAAAACAGCAGCTGTTGCAGCAGCAGCATCAGACTAGTGTGACTGAAACAGTAACATCGAGTACGACAGGGTGAGCAAAGCAATAAGAGCAGCAGTTGCCGCAGGGGCGAGATCCGTGAATCTCGACACAACCGGCGCCCATTGAAACAGCGCTAAACACTACTACCGGCTGCTTAGCTGTTTTTTTTTTATTTGTCTCACTCTCATTAACGTAGAATACGAGTTCATATCTATGGTCGTCCAACAAAAACAGGGACAAAACAGCAACTTTAGTACCTAGAAGACCCAGTGGCATCTATTCGATGTCGGTGCGTGATCTGGGCTAAATCGCAACCGCACGTTTACTGTGATCATTATTGGCTAATAGAGAGTGAGATTCGTGTGTACGGAACGTTGTTCGTAACTTGTCCTGTCGTCGCCGTCGTCTATAGTTAGAACATTAACAACAACCAACGGCGACTTGTAGAAGACCTACCCCATAGCTAGCTGGACAGGGTCTTGAAAAGATAACCGATTTAAGCGGTAAGAAGCTCAGGAACACTCTAACATTAGCGATTGCATTAAGAATCACCGGCCGCCACTCGCGAAGCTAGCAGCTGGTCATTACCACCATTTGTAGCGATTGGTTGATTTTTCTCCCCTCCTTTTCGTTCGGTCCAGCTGCAATAACACGCGATAGCAACGCCTGCTACTACTAGTAGTAGTACTACTAACTACTACTACTACTACTACTACACTACTACTACTACACTACTACTACTACTAGTAGTACTACTACTACTACTAGTACTACTACTTTTACTAGTACTACTACTACTACTGCTACTACTACTACTACTAGTACTACCACTACTACTACTACTACTGCTACTACTACTACTATTACTACTACTACTACTAGTACTACTACTACTACTAGTACTAGTACTACTACTACTACTATTTGTACTTCTGCAATATAGCGATAGAGCAATAAGCAGAAAAATAATAATAACAAATGCTGCTATTAGTAGTGGAACAACAAAAGCGATTATTCTAGTTCGCGTATCTATCATCATCAGCGCATGCCACCGGCAGTGCGATTGGAAGCGATGCATTTTTAAGAGCAAGACAGCATTTGTGTGTCCACCTCTCTGTATGATAGTCACAACAGTAAATAACCGGTGCAAGAGCGACAGGTCAGCGCATTCTAGTGACAGTACGAGAACAACAGCAAAAGCAGTGCAAGCATATAGGTTCAAATACCCCAGCAAACAACCGCAGAGTCGCTGTGAGTTGTGTCCCTTTGCATGTTTGTGCATCTTGGCTATATCATATTTATCGTTAAGGGCTATCCGTCACTTCTAGGAGTTTTCATACCATCGTACCGGTAACGTCGAGAAGAACGTAGTTGTTAAGAAATAAAAGGGTTCATCTGTGAGGTTCTGCGATGCACCATAACATCGCCACTTCTACCAGTAGTAGATGCCGGTATGGGCACACGCGAAGATCGTGGGTCGTGGGGATCAGCCGCCAAGCAGCGCTTGTGTATCCACTTCAGTGTAGTGTTGCTAATTTGATCTTTTCTTCGTGCAGCACCTGTTTCATCTTATTCTAGCAGTCCGTCGCAGTGTCTGGATCAGAGGCAGAATCGAGCAGTGCAACTTATAGACCGAGTTTAGGAATCGCTGCTATCGTCAAGAGAGAAAACAGGGTCCCTACGAATGCTGGGCGGCGAGGGAGACGTAGCGTGGGGCAACTGCTATACGATTGCGGTACTACGACCGTGAACAACTCGGCAAGGTGCGATATCGGAATAGTAGTAGCAGCGGCAGTAGCATATGACATCAGTGATAGAAAGAGTAAATTCATCAACCAAGTGAGAAAAGGGACAACAACACTGTCGATATCTTCGGCGTAAATGGTGAAGCTATCTCCGAGGAGATCCTCAAGTCAGCCGATGGTTTTTATCACCGGAGCATCCGTCTTCTCTGAAACAGTGGCAAAACAGTTACCAGCCTACGTCCCCATGATATGCACGATCATACTCAACAGCACCTGACCACAGCTGTTTTATCTAGCTGTCACTACTTGGATTTAGTTTCAGCTTACGAATCCATGCGTCTCCTATATTGTCATTCCATGTGACCACAAACCTGTGTAATATCGCTGTCAACAACATTGTCGATCGGTTTTACGAACAGCCATATCAAAGAGTCGATTAGGAATCTGTTGACAGCGGTTACCGTGTCTCGGTACATTTCGTGTCCGGTCTTGGCTCTTGGTTCTCCGTGATGTCGATCCAAAGCAGGATATGAAGCTCTTCTATGAAGTGGCATCCACTCGATAAGCAGAAGAACAGGCACAGAGTTTTTGGGGTAAACAGTAACTGACAGAAGTCTATAGCTACTTTCTTACCTTTCTGCTAGTGCTACCTACCCCATACACACCCACGCAAACATACACAAGGTCAGCATACAAAAGTGTAAATAGACACATGTTTTTTCAGTGGTAGTAATCATAGAAGTGGAAGTTATGTGCCGTGATAGAGGCGTTTGCGGTGTCAGCAGGAAATAAAGATCGTTGGTGTTACGTTTGCCGTCGTCGTCGGATCGGATTGGATTAGAGCAGATCAGATGTGTCCGATGAATCTTATGAATCTAGTCTTATCATAGTCCAAATTGTTTGGGCTTGTAGTTGCTGCTATATGTAACGAATCATCGTATCATCCTCAAAACTAAACAGAACGAAAGGCAAGTATGCGCTTTAATATTATGAATGAAACTAATTAGTGAAACTAGCCGCTGCTAACAGTCCTGGTCTGTTTGGTTAATAATTAGTTGTTCTGTAGTTTCGTCGACAACGCAGAAAAACCTGTGTCGTACGCTAATATTGTCTTCAGATGTGAATAAACATCAGTAAAGACAGTACACTATTGTACTGCGATAGCAGTCAATAAAAGGAATTGTGACATTTGTTGTTGTACAGCATAGATAAATTTTTCGTTTTGCTACACCCAGCTGGCTACCGATGAATAGGCGACGACTGTCTTAAGTTGACGCACCGTTCATTCAGAGATATATTATAGATAATGCTTTAAGTGGGCAGGTTTGTCTTTGGCGCCTCCACTGCTGCTGATGCGCCAATTTTATGTGTCGCTTTTCTGAGGCCTACAGGAAAAGGGGCTTTTACCTATTACTGCTGCTGCTGCTACAGCGGGGCTTACTCTGCTGCCCACCAGGGCAGTAAGGGGAAATCGTAAGGATGGCTGACTAGCCGGCCATCCGACAACAGACCCAGCGGCGACTGCGGTGGTAACCCGATGAGTCATCGTCGAGCGGCTGCCGCCGCCGCCGCCACCACCGTCGCCACTGCTTTCGCATAGAACAGATACGGCGGTAAATACGCACATAAACTTACACAGCCGATTTGCTCGCTCGCTCACATCGACAGACAAACAGGCAGACAGATAGGCCACTCAGTACCATTACAGCGTTGCCACTGCCGTCGCCGTCGTCACCGCTAATACAGCGCAGTCCGTGGCGCCCAGGGCGGGCAAACCAGCGTGCGCTTAGCTTGAGAAGGGGTCTAGCTGTGGGTAGTACTCTATCAGCGCAACCAGCCAGCCAATCACCAAGATTTATTAATGTACAGATACATATATCTATCTAGAATACTATTAAACAACACAGTGTTACAGCCAATCGGCCATGGCGCCAGTGATACTTACTGATAACCTCGATGTTAGTACTGGCCTTTTAGGTTCGGTGGTTTGTTGGCTTAGCGTAATGGCCGTCTGATTAGTTCTACGATAATCATTCGGCATTGCTGCGATTCCTTAGTGCCTACTCCAGCGTAATTTAGTCATTCCGCCAGTTTGTCTGTCTCTAGCGCTTTCTTCCATTGTGACGATGGGTACGTAATGATCTTGTTCGTGAAGGTATCGCCGATGTCGTACTAGATCTCTATAGAAGCATCCGTCACTAAACTAAACCGATTGCTATTTGGGCTGTCCGTTCACCCGGCTATAGTTAAGACAGTGATATATTAGGCTGTTTCAAGCAAATCCGGCGGACCTTGGAAGTTGCAGAGCTTTTCAACAAGTTGGGCTGAAAAATGATGATTTTTCATTACGTGGTAGAGGTATTCTCCTTTATTTTGTATATACTTGTCCCAGCGCTCTGATGGCTTCTGAATAGTTATATACCTATTATTCGTGTTTGTGTATATAATTTCTCTATCTATGGATCAATAGTGGAACATGTTTTTAAGGCATAAGAAGCTTTGTAATTGCACGGATTCAGATAGAGAATAGGTGGATTGAAGCCGATGTTGGAGCTTCCTTTTCTCAATCCAGGAAATAATTGAGGTATGGCAATGAGGCCTGCCGTTATCGTCAAGTAATCAGACCATGTGCATTGTCTGCTATTATCGTGCTAACGATCCAAGAGCCTCTTAAGAACTCTAGGTAGCAGGCTGCCTTTCTTGTTTCATTTTCACCGAATATCTTATGGTAGCGGATGCCCCTGATGTTCATTGAGGGTACTATCGTCACCTCACTTAGAATCTACTCGACACCACCACGGAGCCGACTTCTTTCCAGTGTGACGCCGTTCTTTCGCCTGGCTTTTCTCCGGCTGGTGGTAGAGAATGAAACGTGCCTCGTTTGTGGCTAGCATATGCCCCAGGCGGATCTTGCATTGGAAATGCACGTAGAATACACCACATGCATTTCTCACTAGTCTGGAGTTAATACACGAAAAACCTACTTTTCACCCCGTTTCCATATTTCCGATGTTTGGATTATAATTCTGTATTATGCTACAAGTGAAATGGCATTTTTGGCCAATAGAGCCCTTCAAACTCTAATATGCGTTTTTGTGAGAAGCCTCCTAGTTTGCGATAATGCGTTCTTGTTTTTCGGGTCCCGACATTGTTATATTTTTGCTGGTGTTTAGCACTCCAGTCTCTGTTCTTTATTTATTTTGTATTATTCACGTACTGTGTTTTCACTTAAGGCCTCTTTGTCTACTGTCTGCACCAACCTTCGATGAATTTTCGCAGCGTTGTGACATTCAAGGAATAAAAACTTAGAGATGATTTTCAAGACTAAAAAAATTCTTCCTTCTGAGCTAATTTCTACTACAGTAAATTCAAGCTGTTTTCACACCGTTAAGTTTCTACGAGACTGGAGTACCTACCAGAAAACTTTAACACCTAGTGGAAAACTTGAATGAATAAGTTTTGTCGGGTTGAAAGGTTCGTCGGATTTTCTCGCAGCGGTATATATATATATATATATACGGAACAGCGATGCGTTTGTTGACAGAGGTTAAATTTAGATCGTGGAGTAAATATAGTCATAGTTCAGTAACTGCGAGGAAAAATGTGCAATGGATGTTTGATATGAGCACATAAGATACACATTTGGGGGATTACGGCGAAATAAAGTGACTACCTAGTAGGGTCCAATGCCTAGTGCTAGTACTAAATAGTACTCATTATTTAATATACTCAAGGAAAGTATCAAATCCTCAAATTTTCATACGAGGGCCTATAGCGGGATGGTAGTAATATTAGAACAAATTCAAATTTCATCAACAATTTACTATTACACGCCGTGTTTTAAAATTCTCATCGAAACGTATGAACATGACTGAACTGAACAGAATCGGAGAAATGAAAAGATTCCGCATGAAAGATCCTCGGCACCGGCCCGTGCAATAAAAAAAAAAGCAAAATAATTGCACGACTGTTTAGTTAAATTACAGATCGTATAATTCGTCATACGATACACGTGATATTTTTGTAGTTGTTGTTAAGTAGCTAAAAAGTAACCGAATTAATTCATAATATGTACACTGTACTGACAAGGCTGTGATGCAATATCTAATGTTATATATGTATAAATTACGTTAGTTCAAGAGCCTACATTCGCACTCTGATATATTTTTGCTATGTAGGATATACGCATTGAATACCAAAAAAGGGTCCAGTTATGTGCATAACACTTGGTGATTGCATTGTACATGATCTATTGCGCATACAAACATAGAATCTGGCGTTGAGGTGTACACCTGTGCATTTGTATCGCACTTAAGAGGCAGAGTACATGCGAAAATACCCATCTAATGCAGTCGAGCTTTATACCATGAGTACTGGCGTAGGTTCGTCGTCTATTCGGCAGGCGAATCATAATCTGTAGATGTACCGCTTCAGTTCTAAGGTCCGTGCATTGGTCAGTGTAAATTCGATTTTCGTGTCAGATCTGCTGACGATCTCAGGGAGTGACGTCTTCGTACGAACATGTGTTTGTGTATTACAATGTCCAGTGCATACATACCGATCAAACTCATTCAAAAAGTCGTCACCATAAGAACAGAGCGTCAGCATTTTTGAGTGCTCTCTAATGCTTGACGTTCGCTTACCGTATGCAAGTAAATGTTTTGTCGATGTTAGTTATTATGATACGTTGCAGTTGCCCCCTTGGAAATTTTCCTGCAACAGCTACTTGTGTCTAAGCTATGATAGGACTGAGCATTACTATAATGCAATTTGGCGATCTTACTTACCGTTTATGCGACGTATGTAATAAATAAGCTAGAACTACGCATGGAAATTGCTCAGTAGCTGGTTTTTCTGAATTTTATCGTATGATCAGCTTCGCCATTTCTATTATTAATTTTTGCCATTGTAAAAACTCGAATGTACTGTAAAAGTGAATTATTGTTATACATTAAGTTGGTCAAAAAATAATGGCAGTTTTTCCACCAACCAGAACAGTGTTTAACTTATAATATAAGTTAAACACTGTTCTGGTGAAAAAACATTCAGTATTCATTTGCCGTTACCCTTTGACTTTCTTCCATTTGCCACCCAATTAATTTATTCTGTCCAGTCAGATATTTTCAGGTCTAGTGTTGAAAAATTAATCCAGCTAGTTCTTGAGACCCTCTTTAGTTTTAATTAAATACCATAGACTTGAGATGCATAACTATAGCTAGCCCATCATGTTAGTCAATTAATAATGAATTGTTTGCCATCTGAGCTACTCAGTGGCATGATGTGGTGGATAGGGTGATGTTTATCTTCAGCTCCACAATGCCGTTTTTGAATCTAGCAAGTCTTTTACGTAGAATTAACGCGCTCGCTATTCCTGACGCAGCTGTCTTGGATTGATTCGACACCATGAGAATCAGACACAAGATGAGATTGAACAGGTGTCAAGAATGCCTTTTATTCACCTGAAATATCCTTCTTTGAAGCCGGAACTCGAGATAGTCCTGTTCGACGTAGAACAAAATTTCAACGGATTCGTTTAGGAGGACGAGAGTGCGTGCTATTCGATGATAATAGAAGTAAATAAACATTGAATGGGTACACGGAGAGAAGGTATTTGAAAAACGCCGGTTCGTTTTCACTAATCTGACAAAAAAGAAGGTTCCACACGAAGTGGTCGTGCGCCTGGCGAATATTTACACATAGCAATATCGGCGAATTTTTACTAAAAATACTACATATTCCATAATCTTGTAATTATAGATGTTTTCAAACATTATCGAGTAGGCTTTTGTTTAAGCCGCGACAAAGCTGCGAGCATGTA
Organism: Varroa destructor; assembly: GCF_002443255.2. Classification (NCBI taxonomy): domain Eukaryota; kingdom Metazoa; phylum Arthropoda; class Arachnida; order Mesostigmata; family Varroidae; genus Varroa; species Varroa destructor. The sequence goes on from NW_019211459.1 coordinate 32,417,528, forward strand.
CCTCCCACTAGCTAAAGGTCATGGGCGATCCTAGTAATTGTTGGTTGGCCTGCTTTTGCCACTGCGAGTTCTAAATATCGCATACGTGCATGCACAAATGCCGGCGGTTACCGAAAGCTCCGTTTGTCATTTCCATCATTTGCACGACGCGTGGTACATGTACTACTGACCTGTGATATTGATCGGAGTCGCAGCTAGCTACCTTTTGCTGACCAGCACCTAGAAGCTACTCATCCGCATTGATACGGACTACGCCAGTGTGGAAGCGTCTAGTCTAGGCAGACTGACTCTCATACTCTGGTCTAGACGCTTAGGTCTCCTAAAAACGGTCTCTCACACTGCCAATGATACACATAACGTAAATAATATTAAATTCCATACTGCATAGCCCTGGTTGATTTATTGTATAGCGTTTTGTCGCGTGCCGAACACTAAATCGCCGCCTTTACAACGGTTATCATGGTCGTCAACACTGATCGTTTAAGCTCTTTTCCTTACCATCAACGTTTCCCTATATAACTTGCTTTTGTGCGGACGTAATATACTATGCTTGGATTTGCAGAATGAGTACAAAAACGAGAAGCAATAGACAACGAAAATGAACCGCACGTAGATTTAAAGGTCCATTTTACTAGTGTCACTGTTCGTTTATCAAGATTTCTTTACACAACTGTTGAAACCTTATCATCCGCATGTATGAATTTGTGTGACGTATGCCTCTCATGTATGACGTGGTGATGAAATCATTCATACAATCTTACTTTCCGGCATAAAGATACGCACATTTACTATTTACGAAATAACATAAAGACTGATTCCGAATAGTTTTGACTTTTATAAATGACTCGCATCGCCTAGATAGGGCACTTCCGTTGACAATAAATTAACTTGTATCATTTGAACTCGCTCGGGAATTTCTCTTTGTCCATTTAAAAAAATAACCCTCATTGCTACTAACATCATCGAGTAGAAGTGAACATTATGGCACAGCAACAAATGCCAATCCGTGTGAGTCCTGCCGTGAATGGTCAAAGTAGAGGAAAAAATTCAATTTTACAACAAATTTAGCAATGGACATGGCACAAATCTAGAACAGACTTGAGGCAAAATGTTGTATTTACAGTTACTTAACCTCGACATACATAGTAAGGGTCCAAAAGTAGCGTCTCACTAAATCCACTATAGAATTAAAAAGAACTAAATAAAAAATATACATGAAAACCTATTACCTACTTAATAGTTTGTTCCTGTAGTTCTCGTTCAATTTTCAGGAATCGTAGCTTTCCCACATTGATTTAAACACGTTAAGTATATTAAGTCTATATAGGCTCAACTATGAATATCTTAGCAAATGTTTTATCACGTACGTAGTGCTATCGCTTTTTTCTTCAAGATGGCCTTCGAGCCATCTACTAGTGTCAGCAAACTTCATGAGTCATCTTTTCTCATTAGGATTTACATGTCCGCTAAGTATTTTGAATTTCTGGCTTTTCATACGTTGCTCGTTTGGTGTGTGTGAGTATTTCGCAAAGACATGTTATCTAATTATAGTATGGTTTGTAGTCTCTAAGCTGGTGTCCCTCATGGGTAGATCTCATTACTATTAGCTGCCATCAACAGGAAACTGTAGTATGCGAACTCGACCGAAATACTATCTGCCAAGCTTTACGGTCGAGGTTTTCAGTTCAAACACATTCAACACTTTCGTGCATATTGGTAAAACACTTCGCGAAGATTTTCACTTGACTTCACAAGTCCATGTTTTTCATGGCCAATGAGCAAGACGTACGCGTTGCTATGTGCTGTTGCTACGACGGTAATAGTCTTTTGCAGAGAAAATCAGGCCAAGGCTAAACTCTTTCAGAACACCTCAGAGGCAGCTCGGTCGTGGTCGGACAGTGATTTGAACCAGTCTCACTCATCCGTGAAGCAAGATTAGTTATAGGCACGCATTCCCGATAGAAGATTCTTAACCAACTTAAGCTACTTTGTAAGTAGCACTAACTATACAAATATGCTTAGCTTAGTGCTAGGCTAAGTATTCCCTGTAGAAGGTAACTGCGTCGTTACTGAATTGGGTTCAAACAAAATGCAGTTTGCCGTTTATTTGAAAATAGACTTTGTATGTAGACATTCACCTTTTTTTTTGGAATAATTCGAAAGAATTACTCATTAAACAGCTTGGATGAGCTATATCAGTGTAATTTGTTGACTTAAATGGGTTGCTGATAGTAATGGTCATATCGTTAGAAATACGTCGTTCATTAATCATTGGGCATTCCTCTTAATCGTTCCTGGTTGTATACATTTTCCCAGGAATTAAAAATAATGTGTTGATATAGCAATGTACGTCGAGCGGCCTTGGGCGTCGATGGCAAGGTCTTTCACAGTCTTTGGCGAGAAACAGCCGCCTAAAAAACTGACATTCTTACTGACGTAGCGTTCAACGTATGTGGCGATACTTTCAATGTGGCACATGCTTTGCTTCTCTGTTGCACTACACACGAGAGAAGGGAGCACCTTATAGGTTCACTTTTAAGTAAAAGTGGGTCCATAAATGCTAATTTTGCTGCGTGCCTACCTTGTTTTATTGTATATAAGGAAAAGAATAACCTTGTTTTAATTCCTGTCCTGTATTCGAGTACACGTCACCACGGTTTTCACTGAATGTTGTCAAATTTGATGTCATAATACTCAGTAGTTACTAAACCAACAGTACTTCCACGTATGCTCTTATGGTAAACTGACATGTTTAAAAACGAGTTACTCAATATTATAATTCTGAGCCGGATACAGGATCTGATATGAAAACGTTTTTCACAGTGATTTAGAAACTGAGTGGCCGCTACAATCGCTGATCGCTAAAATGAATTCGAGCGAGTAATGCCTATGTTGCGCATGTGTTTACACTGAGACAAGCTTTTAGGTGCAAGCCAAATGCACGGCCCTAGGCAGGAAAGCACACAGCTTGTACGTAAACATTATAGTACTATAATAGCATTGTGTGTCTCCAAGACTGTAGTTAATACAACTTCAGTAACTTTTAGGTCAATTCTAGCAGACACTTTGAGAACTGCTTACGGGCAGCAAATTTCAGAACATTCGTCTTAAACGCGTAGGTGCACTCGTAGTGAATATAAAAATTGAAACTAAAAATCATTGCTTTTGTCGTAGAAACGCCTTTAAGCCGATATTTCTTAAACAAAAAAAATGTCTGAGGCAATCATTTGCGTTTCGTCATCACCTGGAGATCGTATTTTGAGCACTTCTTAGTGCATAGTCATAAAGGCTAATTCAGAGTAAGTTGTATAAGCGTAATCGAGATCCAGCTGAGGGGTGTCTTTAATTGTAAGTAATGGTAAATACGCACAGAACTGCTTCTCACGGAGGTCAAGTTTATCCAGATTTCTACTGATTATGTTTGACTTGTTTGTCATTGACGATATCCGATCACACAACAGCGTCGCCGGCCAAGCTCCTTTTCGAAGCTAACAGCCTGGTTCTTCATCAACTAAAGTTTTGCAGTTGTTTCATTCACTCAATATGAACCCATGCCTCTCCTGCCCAAAGACTGAGAGAGATTCGAGGATTCGCGGAGCATAAGGGAGTAAGGGGTAATGTAGCCGCGTCTCTCCATCAACTTCTTGTGGGTTACCTCTGCGTGAGTCACCTGGCCCCCGTGTGGGCGCCAAGCCTAGTGCCACCGCGATAGTGGATATGTATGTCGATGGTTGTGTCGCCATGCGGATATGGTTGTGAGCGGTGACTAGCGTAATGGTGGTAAGAAGAGTATTTGAAAGGGCAGCGAAGCCAGGAAGAATGATATTAAGTTTTGCCCCTCTATCTTCCTAACATTTTTCCACTCTGACTGTGTCCCATTTTCCCTATGAGGGAGTGACTGGTTCCCCTGTCTCCCTGACCCAGTACTACTCTTGGTGCTGCTCCTGCTGCATTAGCTCCAGGGGCTTACCTTACGGAAGAGGCAAAGGAAGGGCCCCACCACGGTGGTAGGCAATGCTCATTCATCGCTGCCACTAGCTGCGCTAACAAACGATGAGGAAGTGTGTATACATACCTACATATGTGCCTGCGCATGTGTGTGTGTGCCCTGTGCCCCTTACCACGCCAACGCTATGTCGAGGTACTTGGACGAAAAAGGGGGTGGGGCCTGATGACTAAGATTCGTAAGAGTCTCCTTCGAATTGGGTGGGTAGACCGATTCCTGGCGCATGTATATAGAATGGGGGGAAGGGATTGGGGCTTGAGTTGTGGTAGACTCGACCTCAACAGCCTGGGTCTGTTTGGCTATCTGCTGAGTCCCCCCTTGTCCATCTTACCTCATTGCTTTCTCACTTCGTCAGAAGCAGCATGTCTGCTTTGTCGCCGGTGCGACAATGTCCATAGCAGGCAGCTGAACAATCATGTAATGCGATGCATGCAAGATACAATAGCGCAATGTGGCAAACATAAGCACAATTTTGAAACACAACAGTGCGGTCCTAGGCTGAGTTGAAAATCGTAGTAGCTTTTTAAGTCTACGTATACGCAATGGCAAATAGTTACACACATATTGATTCTTTTTCATTTTCCCCATTTGGTTAAGTCGCATAATTACTTACAAGACGGCCTCTTGTAGGTTTTTATGTTTACCACCGAGCTTGAGGTTATGGCAGTAAAATAACCTTTGCGCAGTGCGTAGAACTTTTAAGTACTGCTGAAAAATATGACACTAACTTTAAATGAATTCAATAAAATGTCCATAAATTCTAAAAGAGTGTATCTTCATATTCCCTTCGGTAAAACCTTTTATCAAACGGGATGCTCCAACAAATGCCTTTCCTGAGTAATTTTAGCTCTGGTTAGTTCCATACCTAAAACTGTGAGAAAATTTCTCTGCCCGAACATTGTCAAGTTTAACTCCATATTAATAGTTTACTTAACAAACGAGTTATAGCGCACATATAGTTGGAGCTTTTCCGATAGAAAAACGAGGTGTTATCTTTTTGTTACTAATTCTTTCCGGCAATATTTTGCTTATACCAAATAAAACATAAGCCAAATTATATTTAGGATGACAGATATGACGTACGTAAATTTAAGAAATTGTCTATACCCGGTCTCCGAAAAGTATTATGCATTTCTAAGTGTCCCAGCCAAACATGTTACCCATTGAGCTGATACCAGGCATTGCAACGCTGTTGGTGATTGGCAACAGTTATCGCAATCAGCGGTAACTATCTGCCTTCTTGCACGACCGTCTATTCCCGCATTAGGTACTCTGTGTCGATATGCAATGTAAAACAACAGTGTATTGATGTTTCGACATCCCATGCAGAATATTCCATGATGACGCATTTGTAATCTGTTGGTTGCCCTCGTCGTGGCCAATATTATTTGCAAACAGAAAAAGTAAACATTTTCAACCACATCATGTGTTTAGCTGAAACACATGATGTGGTTGAAAATGTTTACTTTACGATCCATTCGTTGACCCTAAACCTTTTCGGTGTTGGCAACCTTTAGGTGTTCAGGCTATAAAATCAAAGGACACTCATTCCGTAGACGCTTCCCCTAATTCTAAAGTACACAGAAGAACGTTTGATATATGGGCCAACACAATCGTAGAGGCCAGACTTCCGCATCTCGTGTATATAAAGATACTCGCTGATTCCTTCGAGGTGAACTGAATGAGCAGACGCGTGAAAAGATCGCCCTTGTGATTGCAGGTCGCATTGACGACGTTAGGCCACTGGCACTGATGTTCGGCTTGTTTAAAGAATGTTAGTTTGGCTTTTTACCTAATAAACCTCGAGCTAACGAATAACCAGAGACGCCATCTGTCCCATGATTTCCCAGCTTGCCTGATTCTGCTCACAAGGAGTGATTTCTACAGAGGCACGCTGACGAAGCGCATAATCCACTTGTCAACCGAATAGCAATGGCTCGACTTGAATTGAGATTGCTCGGTCCCTAAACAACTTTCACGACGCTGATAACGTCATGAGCAACTGGAGGTATCGATAGCCGCGCCCACAGATGGACCCATTCGACCACTGGCAAACATCGGTCTCAATTATAGCACATGGTCGGCTGGGGTCATGCATGCCGTACACCACCTTAAGCGAAAGTTACTTATGTACACTAGTATGTATCAGCCTAGTTTTAAATATCCACACGACCCGCGCAAGCGCTTTCCAGCGCCAGACTACCTTATCGGCAAGTTCCCCAGACTACCTTATCGGCAAGTTCCAATAAGTCTAGCTCGTTGACTCGATTAACAACTGCTAATTAACCGACGTTTGAAGAATTCACTTCAACCCCACCATTGCCGCCAAGGCGAGAAAAGAAGCCCAACTTTTGACGACTTCTTAATTTTACATTTATCTATCGTATTCGGCCCTAATACTTACCTAGTGATTTCTCAGCACTGTCGAAGGTTACCAGAATACAGTGGCATTTTCTGGGAATGACGGCAAGCGCAATGGAATTTGCGAAACAACGCCGATAACAAGTCAACGAAGAGGGGGGCGTCAAGTTACGAAAAAGCCAAGTAAATCATTGCTGGACGCTGTTTCAGACTGGGTCATAAAACACTTGAAGAAACATGGTCCCGTTTTGGCCACTTCATGTTCTATGTCGACATGAAACAGGGTTTAATGCTGTATTTTTCGATGGTACACGAAGGCTTATCAGCATGACTTAATCAAGGGCCTAATGTTTAAGGTTATGAAATTGCAGTGGTAGCGAAACTTGAAAAAGTGACGTAAAGGCGCTTGTAGCGCTGTCTTGCCACAACACGCTCAACCGTTTTAGAGGCACATTGAAGAAGCCGCTCTGATGCAGGAATGTTATAGGTATTATGTATTGATCCTTCTACTGATATTGACCACATAGATGGTTATGTGGGACAAAGCTTCGGTTGTGTTGAAAACATGTTCAATAATAGCTCGGTCCCGCTTGCCAATACATGTCTGCTCAGATAGCCTTATCCGTAAGGCGGCACTAGCTAATTTGACAGCTTGTTCATACTGAAACTGATACATACGAGTGGATACATAATATTACAGGAGCAACTGCCAGGTCAAATGGCAGTCGCTGACGTTTAATCCCCTCGTACGTCCGACACGTTAGCTTAACAAGAACAGAAACACAATGTGTTTATATTCTCATAAGAGCGTAAAACTTCGAAATCCGAATATTAAACGACGAAAGGAGTCTAGATTTATTTCCAGGATCACTACAAAAGTCATAAATACTTTCAGTTATAGATTCATTTCTTATATATGTGGTGTTGGCGTCGTGCCACCGACGTTTCGTTGGAGGTGAATGGAGCCACCAGATATTAGGACAACGTTTTTCCTTTAGGAGATTTTAGCTGAAAAGCAAACATATATTCAAAGGCTACACACCTCATTCAATCGAAGTGTCATCTAGGGTATTCACGGTATCTTGGGTAGTTATTGTATAGTTGTATAGTTTATAAAATCGTTGATTCTTTCGCATGAGTCATTTTGTTACACTTCGTTTACTTCATCACACACATATATCAGTGATTTAATGGCTGGGCGTCAATCGTTTCTCCGGGAGCCTCAGTCAAAAATTTTGCGCCATCCCAAACATCCCCCCGACGGTCTATATAAGCACCGCACATATAAGCCATATTGGCTCTTCGATATAGTTTATGCGCCTCACAGGTCAGTATAAATGTGAAATAATTTTGATGTTTTTATCTCTATAGGTGGCGCAAATCAATGATATTGCAGGTTTATACGTAAAAATTAGCTAGGACATGAAACACTATCCTTTTTTTCAAGTATCAAACTAAATTGCTCAGAGCTTGGAAAAACCTTATCAAATACGTTACATCATATCTGGATTCGACCGGGATTCATTGGTTTCCTTGTTCAGCTCTTTTAGATCCTATTTTAGCAGAATACCATTTCTGTTGGCATATTCAATCTGGAATGGTAAGCACTACACAATGTTCTTTTCTCTTAGCATTCAGTCATAGGTGATCAGCTTGCATTCCAAGTCATACGTGTTTCTGGAAATCATATTCTATGCTTAACCCGGGTGTACTGACACAGTTTGCAATTGCGTATTTCTTAAATTTATGTAACGCTTTACTAATCCTATTTACGCCTCGATAGATCCCGAACTCCTTGGGATCAGATGCAATGGCGGGCAATACGGAAATGAGGTTACACATAGCATAAGAATAATAATGATCCTAATGGCCGCCAATCGGCCTTTCAAAATCTAACTAGTGGCCTAATAAACGCGCTTATGCCAAACCCGATACGACGTAACAGCTCGTATACGCATTACGTTTCAATGGCAAGAATTTTCAAATAAGGTGTGGAGCATTCCGATAGCAACAGCCATCTAAATAGTAGTACAAACAGACATCACGCACTTCCTAGCCAGCCACTCGGGGCCAACGAAGCTCCTTTTTATCCATAGCTGTCAACGAAAGCCAGTATTCTCTGAGGTTCTCTCTACGATAAACGAGCAATGCTTAACGCCTCCAGTTGACTCGTTAGAAGGAAACAGCTATAACGCTCGATTTTTTTCTCCTACTAACTAGAGTCCTGCTGTTTGCTGACATAATGAGACACGTCTTGTCATCTGAAACACGAATGCTATACTATCTCGTATTTCCGCCGTTTCAGTACTACCAGAGTGGTCTGAGCTCATCCACAAAACTATATTTAGCTTTCAGCAGACAATGCATAGTACAGCTGGTAAAAAGAGATCGGTAGATAGATGATCTACGTTGAAATGAATGCGAGTATACTCGTTAACTCCTACCCATATCGTACATTCAAAAATTGCGGCTTTACCTTGCCTTTGCTCAAGCCTTTCCGACTTTATGCCTCTTCGTTCACAGCAGAGCATGCCGAATTTAATCGGTCATTTTCGTAGCGACAGCTACTGACGTTCTTGGAGAGAAAAAGCCATCTATATATATATACGCCGAGGGGGTCTTACTGTGTTACGAATCGCTCCGATAGAGGTCGCTCGTCTCCGCGTTGGTTGGCTGCGAATAGAAATGGTTGCGAGCGTCGCGAGTGAGTATTTCTACGTGACTTATAAACTTCAAGTTCAAACGGTACCAGTTTGCTTTTCAATTTTCGTTGTTCATTTGTTTTCACCCTAAAACATAATCCCACTTCTGGCATTAATATTTGGCTAAATGCTACATGTTGAACAAGATAGTGCGGGCTGTTGTTCAAGCAAAGTCTGAACTATTATCACAAGTACGAGTGCCATAACCTGCGTGCGTAGAACGAGGCACGCCCTACATTGGTATCATGTTATGCACGTGCTTAGCCCTTTCCCCCGAAGCCAGAGACTTATATGTGCGTTCGACTTCGGAACACTTAACCCTTATAATAATTTTAATAGTAATAAATTGTTTCTTCTATAACGTATACGCGTTCATACTATTTAACGTTTCGTTGTGATGTAACATGATTCACAGTAATTAGATCCAAGCGGGCAGTCTGTCGGCCGATCACTATATAGTATGATAATACCGTAGCACGACAGAAAGAGGGAATGATACGTCGTTTTTTTTCTCTCCTCAAGTAATCTGTCTAAGGACAGAGATAATTCTGTACTCCTTGCTAGCCAACTTTCATAACAGAAACGTATACGGTTCCATATATACTAAGCGTTTCTCAGCGACGGCAGAAGTCACAATGGACTTGTTTCGTAATTCATAGACAAATACATAAACTGAATGTAACAAACACACAACACTTGGCAATAGCTCAAATAGATGAGCTGCTATATTATTATTATACGACGATAGCAGCGACCATCTTGACCGCTACTGGCTTGTCAACAAGTAAAGACGTTTCAACTGAAACGATCACAATCGTTTTTAGATCATTTACGTTATAGTTGCGGGCTATGTGTGCGTGTGTTTGTAATTATAGGATTATGCGAGGGTGAATGCAAGTCGATCTACGCTTACGATTTGCGATTGACGTTCGTGGATACATTGGATTTTACTGTCTCACCAATGTCACTCTACTCTATCGCTCGAAAATGGAAAGTGGTATCGTTTTGCCTGTGTGTGTGTGTGTTTGTTTGTTTGTTTCTTCGTCTAGGAAGGCTACTAAACGAAGCTATAAAAAAGCTTCTCAGCAAGTTTCGCTGACTGAGTTCACTAGCAAACGAACAGATTACTACCAACCTGCTAATTCGAATGCAGCCCTCATCATCGGATCTGCTTCTCGTGCAGATTCTGCGGCTGATGGAAACATCGGTGCTTTATCAACAGTGCTTCGTGCCAAGGAGGGCGCGTTCTGTTACGCAAACCCGTTCATTACTTTGGCGACCGTTCTGTTACTCTAAAAGTACGCAGCAGCTGCAACGACTACCGCAACAAATATATGCAGGTAGATAAATAGACGTCTGTAACATCTGCGGATGACCTAGCTACTGTGGCGGTGATAGTGACCACTAGAAAAATAGGTAGGGCAATAACATGAAACGCGATAAAATGGAACAGAAAAATAAATGCCGTTAAATGCTAGCAGCCCCAGTAACAGAGATTTGTCACTGGATGGCGAACTGCCATCCCACGGTAAAAACTTCCAACGTCATCTAGGAAGCATTTAGACGTTCGTTACCGCTATTGCCGAATCTCCATCCTTGGTTTCCCCCCAGTAGCGGCAACTGCTTCGTTGTCGTTATTGTTATCGTTTAATAATACTTCGCTTTATCTAGCTCAAATTGAAATTGCTTCACTCGCAATTGAGAGACAATTACCAAATCAAAGGATCTCGATGTGATCACGCCGGTGAATGGCGGGTATGGACAGAACAGATCTTCTAGAGCGTGGTGTTGATCTTTCGACGTAGACGCATCACGAGCCGCTGAACCAAAGAATTGCTATAGAAGCGGCAGGTCACCAGCGCCTTTTGGCCTAACGGCCGCGCCCGCCCTCTTTATATTGCGTTTGTTGCAATCTATCAGCCAACTAAACGGTGGTCCGCTTACCCTGGAACGCGTGAGATGATCAGGGTGCCTGCTCGATGAAGGCAGCACCTCTACCGAAGCGCCACATGACATTGCTACGGCGCAATTTTCAAATAATGCCCACATCGGCCGAATCGTTTCCATTTGTCAAAATCCGTTAGAATCGCAATCGTGGCCGTATGTTAATGGGCCCTTATGTGGAGCCTCTCTGTTGTGAGTGCAGCGCGTTGTTCGTTTTGTGCTTGAACATATATTACTAATTACATGACTCAACCGATTTCTAACATTCGTATCTCTTCTTTTTCAGTATTGAACCTTTTTTTATTCTCCGATCGTGCTATGCTTTCTAGGATTTACTCGTATTTCCGTGCACTATCGCATAATATTAATGGCTAGAATTACTTTGATTCGATACGATTGTCCGCGTTGCCACCAGTAGTCAAGAGGGCAGATTAATCATGTGACATTTTGCTATATTGACACAAATTACTAGTCGAAGGTGGCCGAAGACGAGGTGCGGGGCACAACGTGCTTGTGCTTCTAACAACCAAAAGAAGTGATCGCGTTTTTCAGTCTGCATACCACAGCCGATAAATACAAGGTCTTCATGCGCTCTTTCCGGCTTGTCTTTTGCTTGTTCTGCTTCTTGTAGCTAGCTGATCGATGTCAATTCTAACACGCACCTGCCCCTTCCCACATCCCGGTACGTGCACATGCTCCGCCGTGCAGTCCAATCGAGCGGTCTGCCGTGGTTATACTCAGCCGGTAGCGGTAGTAGTTTTTGTCGCTACACCGCCGCTGCCTACGATGGCCATGAACAGTAGCTGCAGTGGCTGTAAGTGTAAGAGGGCGCCGCGTAAATGGCAGCGGCAGTGGAGGCGAAGTGGGTTCAGTCATCCATCCTACTACGGTACTAATCATTTGTTGTCCATGAGCTTTTGTTGTTTAGTATACTGCCGCTGTTGTTGCGATGATGATGATGATGATAGTTTATGTTGACAGATAGGCGTTTGAGTTGCTTCCTCGTTCAAGATCCGCAACGGATACATAGCACTGATGCAGTTACCGAGTAGATTTCCATCTGTTAAGTCTGTTAGAACGATGATGTTCAATCACGATCATGCCGTGATAGCCGGTAGCAAATAGCTTAATCATTGTAATGCTTTTTCGGCCTCACTTCGGTGTTTCGCATCAGCCAGAGAGCAAAAGAAATCGCTGATTTAACCTCAATTTTCGACACATGCGGTGGTCTAACTGCGGAGACGTTCGTTCTTCCCAAAGGGGACGCACGCAGATAAAACATCACTAATATAAAATGCTATTACTATAAGTAGTAACTGTCTGTTCTACTGTGTTTGTAGTGCAAGGAAATTCGCGGGATAGCAAAATTCAATTCATTTCATAGCCTCGTAGTAGAATAGAGCGAAATCATTCATTGACCCATCTCTATCATGTCCCTGAATGGAAAATGCTATGTAAGAATATGGCGTAATTTTTGCTTTTTCTTCATTCGCGAGTCATTAGCACGCTGTTGTTTTTCTTTGTTGCAACCAAGGACTTTGCACAAATAGTACGAGCCTGCACTAAGAAGCTGCAGGACAAGAGCAAAGGCTGAGCCCCCTCTCGGAAACAGTACGCGGAGTGAAAGATCACTGTCCAATTTTAATGGTCCTGTCACCAAACGTCTGACAGACGCTAAAGGTATCGAACAGTGAGAGCTTCGGGTAGCGTTCGTTACCTTGCGCGGACCTGGCAGCGACCACTTGACCCCCTGCGTCTGTCTCTTTTGCGAATAACATCGAGAGCGGGTCGTCAAGCGGAGGCCGGAGCTACTCATTCTGCTCAACAACGACCCGCGGCCTGCGGTTGGGTTGCAAGAACAGTGCGCGACGTGTATGCAGTGCGCAGCGCATAGAGGACCTCGGACTATAACGCGTTAGGCTATTCTCAAGTTGTTGCAGGAAGATAGTAATACCTCACTGCTCTGTAGAGATAACATAAGCTGGCAGTGAGTCAGTTTAAGTTTGATCCAACCAAAAGCGGTAAACACTAATCGGTCATTGGGTTGTCTATGTGGCATTAGTCTTAGGGAACGACTCATAGTGATGACGTCTGTTCGCACCAACAGAAAAGGTCCCTAGCTTTCTGCTTCTTCATAGTATGTCAACGGCGGATCAGCTGTTTCACAGAAAGCAGGCAAGCGCTTACCAGCTGGAAGAAAAATGATATTGCTAGATAAAAAAAACGGAAGGCATAGAAACTTGACAAAGATGTCAAGCTACTAGATGGAGATGGCAAGATAAGCACGCAGAAAAAAAAACTTAAACATCAGCCTAGCTGAGCATGCATGAACTAAAGAGAGGATGCTTATTTTTAGTCGTTTTTTTTTGTTTAGAATGACCTTAGAACGGCCTAAGGTAAGCATACTGTCAAAAGCTTGGCCTAGTACAAAATACTTGTGCACGGTTGATGTGCCATAGCACGGTACGCAGATGAGTAATTCTGATATATATACATATACCATCAGCCAACTCGGTCATGGCCATTTCCGACTGCTCAAGTATGAGTCACTTACCTATAGCCGAGAGTGCTGCTCCCAAATCAATTTGTCCTCAACACTTCGCGTTCATACCCTGCACACACTCATACAGGCTTTTAGCTGAGGCACCGCAGGAAGAAACAAAAGCAGAGTATCGCTAAAACTGTGTGTGCGCGACTATGCACGCTGTGTGCGTGTACATGTGTATGTATAAACATCCGCTTAGTGGAAAAATTGTCGAGGTTGCCATTACTATTAGTTGGAATATAGGTATAGCCTTGAACGGTAAATTCGGCCATGAGATCATCGCAATGATCATAGCGACTCCTAATGCTTTAGAATCCAATAAAACACTCTGTAGGGTCTCAGTAGGTTAACAAGCGCCGTGAATAGGTGACTTCGATGTTAAATCGTTGTTAGCTAGTTAAGCTACGACGTAAGCTACTTTTCGGGCTAGCGAGGAAAGGAAAACTGGTCAGCTAAAGAAAACCAAACTGGGGCAGTCACACGCGAACTACTATTATTGTTTTTATCTAGTATCGTGTCGCCTTTTTTGATCATTGAAAACTGAATTGAGAAGTGAAGAAGCTGTGATCGTTTTAGTTTATGTATAGCTCTCACACCCTTCGCCGATGAATTACACGTTCAAGGGTTAAAAACGAATTGGACCGTCCACGGAAAATTCGTTTTAGGCTGTTTCAAGGACGGAAAATAGTTCACCTACTGATAGTGAAGAGACTATAAAAGATACGAAGTCAAATTACAAAGCGTATACATGTTCGTTTTGTTGTTTACATGGCTCATCTTGACAATCACCTGGTATGTTGACTGCTTAAACGAATTCATAATTGCGGCCAAGCCAAATCAGCTATGGTAGGTCCACTGTAAACTGATTTCTCTTATAATAGTAATGAAATAAGTAATAGTATGATACGTCTAAGGTTCCGGCCAAATCTTATTCTGCCTCTTTTACAATTGTCGTTCTACCCTGAGTGAGTGAATCTGGTGAGGTATCACGAAGTCGTTGCGTTATATATGATTCGTCATATATAGGAACGGATTCCTCAGCACGAGCGACCGGCTCTCCGACAAAATTCTCAAGCCATATTGGTGTCCCTTTTAAACTGGCGCATCTATCCGGCTGTTAGACAATCATCTTTGCTACAATTTACGCCGTCTCTGGGAAATTATGTGTGTTTTATGAAAGTTATCATTTTCGTCAGTGTTACATTAGCCGATGGAGCCAAGTATATATACCCAGTGGATCTATACTGGATATAGGTAGGCTTTATGCGCAAATCACTGGGAATCTTCAACATGACAATTTGTTCCCGGTTGACCCCGAGCTACCACGTCATAACAATCAAGCATCGCAAAATAGTAGTAATTCAGAAGCATTATGTCTCCGATGAATCATATACTCGCACAAGCTATTCGTGGTGTTAGGATTGCCTGGGCAAAGAAGCAGCTCGGTTGAATCTATTCAAGCATCTGGTCGCAACTCTGAGTTTGACTGAACTAACCGAGTGATTCATCCCTGGGCCGGATTGTCATCATAGTGATGTACATGTAATCCTTGCGTACACACATGGTCATTATTTATCCATGGTTTTCAAATACACTGGACAAGACTACTAAACCTTATACGTATTTATTCATGTGGCGTATTCGTATGGCGTTTAAGATAAGCGCTGCCCTATTTTTATTAATTTGTAACGAAAAATGTTACGGTCCCCCATTACGTTCGTGTCATGAAGAGAGCGCCATATGTGTATTAGGGTTTGAATTATAAATAATGTAGTTGAACATCGACCTGTTGCATCTAAGGTACATGGTTCGAATCCTATTATCTTCATAGTTAAACCTTTTGTCCCTTTTTAAATCGTTCGACTATTACCTTACATACGTACGTTCGAAGTACGCTAAATTAACTACTGCAATGTTTACGAATAGCTTCCTGGCATTTTACTTTTGCTAGCGTTATCCATAATAACCTCATCCTGATCGTGTTTACTGTGGGCGCCGCGCCGTATAAAACATCTATAAATTGCTAAAAAAAATAGCTCCTCTGTCTGAATTAATTGGAACTGCATGAGATACACCCACACCTAAAAGAAGCCCGCGCGTCCACTTCAGGGGGCTCAGTTCATGACAAGACAGCTCAACGGTGTCCCGACCCCATAAGTAGCGCTCGCAGTCTCCGCGCAGCATTTTTACCGCGCTCAGAGCTGCGACTGAAACGCTGCCTCCAGCGATTCTGAAAGAGGGGATTTTGGGGCGGAGTTAAGGGACCCTGGAGAGGGGTTCAGGCGAAGGGAGAGCCACGAGACACGGAGGTTGTAGCTGAGCTATTGTAGCCGCCGAAAGTAGCGGCTGCGTCGCCATTTCTGCTAGCGGTTTGACAACCACTCACTGAAGCTGTTAGGAGCTGGCTTACTCAGAGATTACTCACTCCTGTGACTGGTCTCTAAGTCTATCTGGTCTTCTCTCCGTCTGTTCCGCACGCACACCGGTCCTTGGAGCGCGCTTGGAGCACTAGCGCCGGTGCTGATTTTGGTACCTCTTCGCACCGCACGAGAAACGACTATTCGGATGGCATATAGTTTAATGGCTGAATGTGAGTGAGTCAGAGGGCCCATCCGTGATGAAATAAGAAAGAACAAGGAAACGCTGCGACCACTGGCCTCCTCCCTACTCGAAAGAGTGCACGCATATCCCTCACACCGTTATACCCCCCTTGTTCTACCGCTAAATTTTCCTAACCATTTGTCTGACTTGAGTGCGAGGTGTGCGCGAGAGTGTCGTACAGTGTCAAGACGTTTTGTCGGGATTTGAAGCTCCTTATTGTCAGTAACAGGGGTACGCGAGAAGGTCGCAGTGACGACTTTCAGGTCACTTGAAGCTGTCCGAAAGAGAGGAAGAACCGTTGATCGTTCCCGTGCTTATTTATAGAACTTTTTAAGATGTAGTCGGATATATTTTTTCGAGCTTCACCCGCAAATATTTCGAAATTAGGCAAACATTAGTCAGGGTTGCGTGACCGCTATGTGAACAGCCTGCATAATGCCATAAAAAGAGCTCTGAATGCAACAGTTATTTCTTTCGGAGGCAATTTATATGATTTTGTTTGAAATAAATCAGATAAATAAATGTTTGAATATTCGATAGTCGTTCATTTTGATCAAGCGTGGATTCTTTTTTTGACACCTGAGATATTCCAGTAGGCGTCTCTGACAGGATCTAATAATACAGTTCGAACATATTGATTCCCTATTTACGACCGCCTTTTTGTATAAGTGAATCACTGCCACTTGATGAAAAATGGCGCTCAGCTGATAACAGTATGAGTAATTGTGTACTATTCATACTGTTATCAGTTGAAAAATCATGAAAATGGTTTTATTTCGATCATTGGTAAAGTTCAAGTTTACCCTATCTATTCAAATGTAGCCGGTGAACGCAATATAATGCATGTAGGACCGTAGCAACTACGATAAGACGTAAGAAGGAAAACACAATATAAATATTGATCAATTCGTGACGCATATAAATCATGCGGGTTATGATTTTGTCAATAATATGCCGCACGAGCGGCACTTGTTTATTTTCGTGTACGGATTATAAATCTGGTACAAAGTCATGATGGTCCGAAACATACAGACTCGAACTCCTGCATATCTAAAGATTTACTCTCAAAGTTTTAGCTTAGCGATCTTTCAGGTTTTTTTTGCAGGCTAGTCTGGAAACCTACGTGATGCACACTTGCCATGAATCTATATACAATACATTAACTGTAAAAGCTAATCTCTTATTATAAATGCTTATTATAAAGAACTGCAGATTTCCTGGAAAAGCGGCGGCTAAGGGAATTTGCGATGTATCAGCAGTCACAAGGTAAAAGGAAAAATTAGTAAAGGAAATAATTTCTTCGGCATCACATGTTCAAAAAATGTATCAAAATCACAAAACATGGTTAAGGAAATGCGATGTAGCACCCATTTGTAAAGAGAATCTTTCGGCGTATACGCGCTTGACCAAAAGCATTTAATAGCTGTTAAATGCTTTTTAGTTTTAATGATACCACGTTATATCCTTATGAGCCATTAGAATCTCGTCTTTTTTAAAAAAATATCTTTAGCGTGAAACGCATCTGAGATCGGGTTATAGTGGATGCAAATTCAATGTAAGCCAGTCTGTCACAAAAGTAGATGGGAGTTCACCGGATGCGACCGACCCGAGTGGGTGATAAGAAGAACGTATGATAGCTTCGACCGCGAATACTCTGCAATGATTCAGTAGTAAACTTTGCTGGTAACAGATCTGGACATAGGCGCATGTGACTGACCCTCAGGCATAATGGTCATTAAAGTAGGTCGTGGTACGACAAGCCGCATCAGCCATACGGTTGCAGAAGCTCAAAAGAAGACAGAATTGGGATCGGTTCCCTAATATGTGTAGCGATGGTCCTGATGACACTTTATCTGTTATACTGCTTGTTGACGCTTTGTCTGGTTGAAGAATGAATTGATCACCATTTTTTAATTGAACTAACTCGATTATCCTATAAATTTATGCAGTTGTTACTCTATGTGGTTTTCTGTGGTCAGAAAAGGTATTTAAAGCAAAGGCTCTTTCGGCACTGCTGGCGACCTGAATAGGACGCTATCTTACAAGTCACTCTTTTGAGGACAATACCGAGTACGTCACTATCCGAAAAGGATGTCAAAATAACCGATCTGAGCTGTTCCACAACTATGTGGTGCAGACTGTACATCGTTAAGTGGCGAAGCGCTGCATTAACACAACAAACCAATGCACTTTACCCTTTTACCTACAACATATATCCACATCAACATATTTATAGTTCTCACTTACTAAACAAAGCGTACTCTTCCCTCGGAAACGCCTCCCGCCTCGACATTTTCCTTACCCTCTGTCCGACTGAGAGAAAGAAAAAGATGACTCATCACTTGAAGGTGCGCACACTCGTGGGTAGAAATTGGATCCGAATAAGTATTGCCCTACCATAATTTTTCATTGTTGTTATTGCTACCGCGGTTTTGAAAACGTGGACGGCCAACGCGAACAGTTACGCAATGCTGTCTCTCACGTCAAACGTGTAGATTGCTACTCCTCTAATGTTTCACAAAGGCAGTCCACCTTCGTTTTTAATGGCGACCATCTTGATGGCATCGATCTCTATTCTTAAAATGAACAACGGTGAGCAATAAACGGCATTGCCGTAAGTGAAGCAGACAGCAAACGCTCTATGAAGAAGTGTTTGTTGATAACGGAACTGGTTCCACAACTGGATGAACCCCAAATGTTCCGGGATAGGCCCCGCAGAAGTAGCACTATGTTCTGGCCTACAATATCGGCAGCATCCATCTGTTTGGCATACTTGTGGCAACTAAGAGGAGTCTATTTCCGGCTGCTGACGTTACGGCTGGCCGTAATAGCAAGCACAATGCTTACTTTACATATATATATATA
>NW_019211459.1:32436651-32551749 GCF_002443255.2 Varroa destructor
TATATAGGGAGATTGAAATTGACTGGTAATTAGGCTGACGGTACTTGGGGGTGGGAAGGGGGTATCCAAGAGACCTGTGAAATAATATGGCGACCACACAAGCAACTACTAATTATAATAATAATAATTTCTTACTTTACCTGTATCCTGTTTATGGTAATTGTCCTTGCCAACGCTGAGACTTGAACCGGCGATGAGTAATTACCACGGCGATGCACTCAACAAGATATGCATTAATTACCCAAATCGCGTCGTCTCCAGTATGAACCTTTGGGATCTGATATAAATTGGTTGACTTACGTAGAATCGCCGCTTATATCCAACGCATAGACAATTTAATAAATGGAAATAGGAAAATGTAAAAGTATGGTCCAATCGGGATTTACTTAATTTCAACTTATTGTCGACATTTTTCAAGTGAACGACCTCGTAGCGACCGTAAAACTCGCTGACTATAGTATAGTGTAAGAATTTTCACTATTTTTTTGTGATCGTTGTTCGTTGTTATGTATATTAGTATCCTATACACTATTATTTATGCCTGAAATAAATAACGAGTTAGTTGCGTAAATATATCAGGATTGTTACTGTTACTGTATTTCGCAGTATATCGCTTTGTTTGCGGCTTATATCTATCAGAAATATACTGAGGAACCAGTGTTAGTGAACGATCATTGCTATTTTTATTTACTTTTTTCCTTATAATATTTAGGTGTGCTTTGGCGTCGTCTGCGTGCGTGCGTACATTCGAAGTGATGGTCGCAAGCGCTCGTCTGTCGATCACACTATAACAGCTATACATAAAACGTAAACAGTATCGTCATAAAGTATTTTAGATGAGTTTATGCTATACTAAAAAAAAAAACATTCTCTTCTGACAACGATGACTCAGTTCATATGTGTAAATAACCAATACAAGACGCTTATCTATATCATCTGATTTGTGAGGTAATTAATGTGCATTTGGTAATTTAGCCTGTACTGCAACCTGCATGATACTTGTTTTCCTTTAAAAATTACACATAGAGGTTGCCCTTAAAGTAAAGACCGACAGAGGCTGGTACGTTTGTTTCTACTGCAGCAAGAGATAACCGATTATGAGATGAAGGCGTATTCGAACTTTTCCACCTTTTTCAAACAATTGCGGGTGAAATGCACAACATTGCATTGCGCATTAACAAATACTGATATTTTCTACTATTGAGTTCATGGTACTCACTTATTGAGGCCTTCTCGCGCGAAGTTGGGGCTTGTCCCACCGTCATCTCGGTGGTACCCGTTAATCCCGAGAGATTATTAATCAACGGGATTAATCACCGTCCGTCTCAGTCGTCGCCGACTGATCTTCTCTGAAGTGGTATTTCTGCTGTTTGCTGTCTGCCAGTATCCCCATGCCAATGACAGCTGCATCACTGACTATTTCCAATTCTCAGATCGCTGGCTGGTTCGATAATACCTCATTTCTAGCTAATTCAGTGGGTGACCGTTTCATTCGACCAAAGCGACATTACCGTCACCACCATCTCACCACAGTTCTGTGTGAACACCATCTCCACAATCATCGCCAACATCCCCATCAACATGGTTATGCATTTAACCGATCTTCTTACTATGCTTCTACAACAAATACCGAATGATGTTTACTGCTCAGTAAAAGCAGTGATTCTGCTAGGATCCTTTAGGCGACGATGGTGGCGGGGACGGCATCAATATTGTCCGACGCTCGTGGTAGCATTTGCTGCAGTGGTAACACAACGGAAAAGCGTAATCGAAACTATGCGCGCAACGCGTCTTGCTCAAGGAGAACACGTCATCGCTGAAGATTTTGAGGATGCTGTAAGTCGTCATCGATTACATGGGAAAAGACGGAGTCACTTCGCGTACAGCTTGAATTTCTCATGTCTGGCGTTCCTCCCACGCAAGGATCCGCACACCCCCACACGAACACGTGCACGTGTATGACTGCACTTGACGATGCCTGGGTGCGTGGAAAACGAAATACCTGCATACTGAGTAGCAGTTCTGTGCTGATTTGATTATTCATTATGTATATGATACTATGAGAAAAGATTATCTAAATGGCGAGGAAAGTCCTAAAGAAACAATGTCGTCCTCCTCGGAAAGCTGTTTAGTCATGACTCTATGTAGAAAAAGGTCACATGTACGTTAGTGCGGTTTTTACGATTCTGCCTTTTGAACAGCAGACAATTTCAATGGATAAAAACTTTGCCATACAACTAATTACAGAGACCTTAAATAGAGATATACCCGAGAAAATATGAGTCATCTGTTTACTTAATAAACAATATATTTCCTGGCTGCCGGACCCCGAGATTTGATGTTCCGCGCTATCGGTGGGAATAATGATTTTGTTTCGGCCGAATGCCAGATGTATATATACATATAGAAATATTCTGTACACATTTGGTACTAAATCGCTTCAGATTTCGCCTACGAAAATAGGTGGATCAACATAGGGAAGCCGGCACGAATACGGCTGGCTTCTCTTGTGGTTTTCGTTTTCTGCGCGTCTGTAGTAAATGTATCGTGAGGGTAAGCAAAAGATCGGTGACAGTTCAATGTATTCGAAACGACACAGTCGATACCCCGATAACCCGACAGTGTCCTAGTAATCACTGTGGTGTAACATTGTTGTACAAATCTCTCTCTCTCCCCTCCCCTCTCTCGCTCTCTATTTTTGGCGCTTTTGTTTTCAGGTACTCTGTTTGGAGATTAAGTATTTGCTTATGACAAAATCGTGACTGGTATGTAAATATTTGAATACCAAGCTTATAGAATACTTTTCCATCCGTATAATTTTCCAGTTTGTGACATTCATTCTCTGTCATTGGTTGAACGTAGGCGTTCCGTGAACTATTCGACACTTTGCTACGAATTATTATTAGTGCTCATTAGAGGTAACAGGCGAGATTTGAACACGTAGTTCTTTTGAAAATACCACACCCCGTATTTTTTTGTCCCACACCTTTTTGTCTTGACGATCCAATTACAACTACGCCATTTATAATTTTCAAACATGGCGGAGTATATGCGTGTGTGCTAGTTTTTATCACTAAATGTCGTCTAATCATAAATAAAAGAAAATCGAGTGACGCTCAGCTTTTTGTAACGTCTATGGCTATTTTTACTGCGAACCAAATCCACGCAAGCATCTTTTTGATATAAAATAAAGGGCTTACTCTTAGAAGAAAGTCTAGCCTATGTCGGTCTTGTTGGATTCGTCTAGTGCTCCTTCAACCAACCTATGAGACAGCATCGGTAGGCATATGCCATGATGAGCAATTGCCAACGTCCAAGTTTGAACCAATGACGACTGCATTTTCATGGTCAACATAACAGCGCGCTCAAAAAGGGACATACTATCAAGCAACATCTTGGCAAAAGACAAGTCTTACATAGCCATATTATATACAGATATATATAACTAATGGATAGAAATGGGTTTTTACCAGCTTTTCATTTTCTACAGTGGCCATTTTAACCGGGAATTGCCAAATCTCGACTTTGCATATTCACATTGTCTAAAATTTCTTTCATTTTTCAATAAAACAACCTGCGATCTTCTTCTATTAAACCGTTCTACTAGTAGCATTTTTGCCCTTTCCCGTTCGGCTTTATTGTCCATTGGGCTGGATCCGTCATTCATTTATATAGGCCGTTCCACTGCATCCAAAGTCCACTGTTTTCCCACGACATGGTTTTTATTCAAGAATTCGCGTCATACTGAATCATGCGGTGGACTCACTGCTGCTGACGTTGTCACCACCATTAGATCGATCGTTCGTCCAACGGCGCATTTCAGTGTAATTTGTAACCTTTCAGCTAACGTTTGTAGATAGGGTAGATCACTGCTAGATGACTTGGCGTCCCGTAACGTGCAGTTGCCTTTAACGGCGTGCAAAATTCTCGAACTTTTTCTGTCCTATCACTGATTGCATCATACGTGCGCGCAGATCGACACAGCTGCATATATTTACGTATAATAATAGTTATGATGTGAACTTTTAGCACAGTTAGTTAATCCGGTAAATTCATCGGCGGACAAATAGAGCCTTTGTCTGCTTTTCTATTCATGACTCCTTTATCTATTGAAGTGAAGTGTCGTTCACTGACACATCGCAGGAGCACCCAACAGCGCCATCGGCAAAGTGTTGCAAAATCTGTGCCGTCGATGTTTCTGCCATTCGTTCAACGTTTGTATTTGCGTGTGTGTGTGCGTGCGTGTGTGTGTGTGTGTGTGTATTTAACAAAAGAAATGTTCCCTAGCCTTTCGTCTGTACAACGGCTTCTATATGCTACCATTTGTAAAGAGTACATGATCTCTGTGTGATACTCGTTAGTTCGACTGTCACCGATGCTACCCCTAGTGGCAATGGCGGTGGTGTTCACCAGTCTATGACACTAATCGGTATGAGTCACAATCGTTCGCCGATGGTGTTATGGTGTACGTGCGGGCCGCTTCTGTTGGAGAACGTACATCTTTACTTCGGCTTATATTAAGATGGCGGCAGCATGAGGAACAAGGGCGATACTCACCGCCGACTGAACCGAAACAGACGCGACGGTCGGGCAACGACATTACCGAAAAAGCTTAGACTCGTTAATCACAGAAGTAAAAGAGAAAAAAACGAAGCCATCGTTGTAGATCATAGTAGCAACTCTGTATCAATTAGATATAGAGCACTAATATATATATATATATATATATATATATATATGCAGTCGATGCCTCGATAACCCGATAGTGTTCTAGTTTTTACTGTGGTGTAACATTATTATACAAATCTCTCTCTCTCTCTTTATATATATATATATATATATACATATATATACACATAGACACATATATATATACACATAGACAATATATATATATATATATACATTGTCTGACTTTGTTACTTTTACTTTGCTTTTGTTGTTAATGTTTTGCAACACAGTTTCACGATGTATTTAGTGTACAGGCAGTATGACTATTCTCCTTGCTGAAGAAACACATTTCTACCAATTGATCCTGTTTAGGTCATGAAGCTGTCAGAATCTTGGGGCTCCCGATTACTCCGATCATCCGTGGTTAGTCATTTTTTAAACGGGCTTCTCCGGAGTTGATTGTATGTTAACCTTTAGACCGCCGCTGTGAAATTCTGCATAGGGGATTTAATGATGGCAAAATGCTCCCTTTGCAACGAATCTCCTACCTAATAGTATTCGATTGTGCTGCTAATTGAAGGACAATAGGCATACGTTTCGCGTCGGCCACTGAGGTCTGTGAAAGGATGAACCTGATCATTAGATCCCTCGAGGTCGCCTTGCCATTTTACTGTATGCATCGAATTGTCACTTCCGGAAACCCCCACACCTGCACCCAGCCAAAATACACTTTTGTTGAGTATGAATTTCAACCTTGAGTACGCAAACCTCTATATAATATGACTATTTGACTGAAATTAATATTATGACTTATTTTAGTCAATAAGGTGATTATTTGGGAGTATTGCATGCGCGTAAATTTAAAGGCGAATAGCAAACGTGTATGAATAAGTGACAAACGTTGATTACCATAGTTCTTACACTTACACTGCCAACATCGCCTCGAAATTAGCCGAAAAGCCCGCTAATATTCATGGCTTCGGAACGGGTGTTGTGCTTTTAAGCACTTGATGGCCCTGTAGCAATTTGGATAGTGTTCTTTGGTCTTGTTTTTTGCAGTTTTCAAAGCAATCGAAAACGTGAGCGATTAATCTCAGCAAGAAGTATGAGGTTATTCCAGGGCAAATATATCCTTTGATGCTAAACAACAATTTTGTACAGTACGCATTAGCTTGACTATCTAAAAGTTTGACTCAACTTTGAAAATCAATGTTTCTGCCTGCGCAAGCAATCTACTCGAAAAGGCATTAGTCAGTGTAAACCTTAATTGGCTCTATGTATCACAAATGACAGTACGGTCTTTTGTCAAGGGCATCACTCCGTTGTATCCCTCGAATTGATCAGCCTCTAAATAGATTACCTTTGTGCTGGTTAATATTGAATCCACTCTCATTGAATGAGTGGGCGGCTCTTGGTTCCTTTGGCCTAAGAAGAAGCGGTGCTCTTACTTCCAATGTAGTAACGGCTTCACTCCCACATTAGCTGTGGCTATTTAGCCAATATGGAATCCACAGTTTACCATTAAGCACAGTCAGCCTCAAACCTAGTTGCTGCAATAATTAGCAGGGCTTAAATGTCTGATTACGACGTTCTTATCAACTACAGTCTCACAGAAACGAAGGACGCGGATAATTTCGAAGAGACGCAACACAGATGCGAACAAGCATCCGGCGCGTAAATGTGGCCTTTCCTTTACCTAATCTATTACTTATTTAGCATATTACGTACAGTTTTACATCCGGTAGCGAAGTTAAGCCTTGCTTCGAATAATTTATTAAAGGTCAAAGATATTGATGATGCAATATTAGTATTTAATCCGTTGGATTATTCGTACAGTTTATGAGCACAGCTGCAGGACATTGCTGGTTCTTACAAACACAAAACGGAGTCTCGTTACTGACTCATTCACTTAATTCTCATTGAGTAAATTGGCGTCTGTACTTATTCGCACACGTCATAGCAAATCGCTAGAATCACAATAACACTATCTGGTCTCTGCCCGGTCACTCGACAATATCAATTACCAGCTGATTAGTCATGTTACCATGACGACCATTTCAGTTGTTTGACTGCTATTTTTTGTCGGCTGAGCTCTGGTGATGAGGCGGCAAGATATTTAGAAGCACAATTAATGTTACTGTTATGGAACTGTTACAACAGTTACGGTTTCAGTGTCGCTTCCAAACCTAGGGTCAGATTGACGAGAGCGTTCATAACGAATCCAGCATAAAAAAATGGCGAATATGCGTACAGTTGGGCTTCAGGTGACTTCGCGCACAGTATAAATTATAGAGAGTTTGGTAAAAATCAACGGCCTTACTTTCGTTTCAAACAGCAGCTAACATAGTGCCGACATTCGTTAGTGTTATCTGCATATACAGAACGCTCGCAACGGCGGCTCACGGGGAACAGATGACTCACGGTCGGTTCTACTCGTTCGAGTACATCAGGAATACACCGGGTCTTATGGGAACAGCCATGTACGATTGAGCCACCGTTTCTTACAATTAGGCTTTGTGAACGAGAACCGAGGCATGTTGTCCGCCGTTGGCCTTGAAGTGTGATGTATTCAATTCGAGGGTCTGTGAAGTTCTTCGGTGCTAGCCCGGCAAACGCGTCGTTCTTTTTTCATCACTGCAGTTTCTATGACATATATTTTTCGCGTGTTCAGCGGTAATGATTCTACTTAATCGCGATCTCAATTCTCGAAAATAAAAGTTGACAGAGCATTGACCTGCATCGACGTGACTTAGACAGAACCCAATTGAAGCCAACTGAAATAAATAAACGCCGAAGCCCACTTGTGACAAACCGTTAGACTACTGTGATTGAAATATCGTTGTTTTACCGATACGTGAAGCCCGCTCTTTAATGACACCTCTGGATCATGACTAGTACAGCGAAAGCATATCGCGAAACAGAGCTGAACGGCGCCAGACATCACCGGCCATTGGCCATTCCTTGTTGCAGTTCCCCCTCATCAAGGAGGTGGTGGCAGTAGCGGCGGCGGCGGCGGTGTCGCGAGTTCACTCCGGCTATTAGAAGTCAGACAGCTCAATACAAGCTACTCACCCCCCCCCCCCCCGCTCCCCGCAGCTCGCTACTACTATCAATTTCAGTGTACAAATCAGACCAGATAGACTCTCTTCCTCTTACACAGATAGAATGGAGCAGACCAGGACGGAGAGAAGGCCGAGAGCGAGCCCGGTCGCTCAGATCAGGTCAGGGGAACCAACGGCGATCGAGATATACTAGGCGTACATAGTGGTGCTTTCAGATACAGGGGGTAGGAGTACTTTTCAAGGGAACCGCCACCTAGTTTACTAAAGGTGGTTTTGGGGTTCACTGGAGTGTAGTAGTCCGTCCCCTTGCCCTGCCCTGCCCTGTCTGTTACGAGGGCCCGAGGCATGGGGGCGACCGAGTAAATGAGAGGTAGTCCCTGTGCAGGTCTGTGTGCGCCCCCTCGTACTTCTTAGTTTTTCCTTCTGAGGCAGTTGCTGCTGCAAAGTGAAGAGCCGCGTCGGTGGTAAAGCTGCTGCCGTCGCCTCCGCTGTGATCGCTTCGAGAGCTGGTCCTGTCTATGACTAACTCACTATAACGCCCCCGGACTGCCTTCCCCTCCCCAGCGATTCAGCCGACCTGCTGGCCAAAGAAAAGAGAGAGTGAAAAAGCACGCGAACCTGAAGAGCTGTACGCCAGCCCGCGTGCGGGCGCGCCAAAGCTTTGGTGCTTATGCTTCGTGATTCATACTACCATCACCAGTAGTACACCTACGATGACGACAACGACGAATGTGAGCTAGTAGAATATAGCTAGGTTTCTTTTACTACCGCTGTGGCCGCTAGTGATCCTGAGCTGCGCTACAGTCGTCTGTGTCATCGGTACGATGACTCGTTGTTGAGTGAGACTGGTGACGTAGCTATCGTGGGGAGATGGGGAGGTATTGTGTATGGAGGGGCACACCCGAAGTCGCTGTCAGGGTTAGGCCGACCGAAGGCCACAGAAAAGAGATCAGCCTGTCTTTCAGGAACGCCACGAGGGAGTGGATACCTTCGGCGCTTACGAGTTCATATCGACGACGCTCAACTAAGTTCTCTAGCGATTGTGTGTTTTCTGTCGGAGTATGTCGGTCCCTGTATCGACCTTCGTGTTTGGGTGCGGGGGAGAAAGACAGTGCGCAAAAGCTTATGAGTAATAATATGGGTGTGTTTGCAGGGATGTGCAATGTTGTACCAGCATATCGTAACTGATGTCCTCACAGCGTCGGCTTGTGTTTTAATTTATTTTATTTTAATTTATTTAATTTATTATGTGTACTCTAGAAACATTTAGGTGGAGGCAAGAGACGTCGCGCGTAGTTTACGCATCTGTAAACGTCTAAATGTACATCTAATAGTTTCGAATTTCTTAGCACGACCACCGGCGGCTAGCGAAGTACCCTTAACGATTCGCGTAACTCAATGTCGCTTATTTGCTCCGTACGTCCATTTGTAAACAATTGTCGAAGATATTAGAGCTAAATGCTGGTCTCGTCTCTTGGAAGATAGCTTACTACTATTAGTTCTAAAAATATGACCTTAGTTACCTATTTAATTTTTCGAAAAGAGGCTTTCAGTAATGTAAATTAGACAAAACCCACTGTTTCTAGTTGGTTTAGTAAAAAAATCGCAGACCTTGACTTGCATTGAATTTTGTTTGAAGGCAGTTTTAGAGCAGACCGGAAGCCCACTCTCTCAAAAACTGCTTGTAAGCGAGACACTGCCATACAGATACGTACCTAAAGCGATACACATATATCCACTGTGTCTATATCTAGGAATGTCTTTCGTAGCTTCTTGCTTCTGTGATGTGACAACGCAGCGTACCGGAAGTGCAGACGGAACTGCACAAATAAGCTTAGCATTACTGCTCAGGCGTAAATTCGCCGGGTCGGCCACAATCTCTATCTAAATGTTTGCTGAATAGCCAAACACTAGGGATTACATGCGCATGTACCCCCGTCATTGACACCAACTGTACCCCTAGGTCAACAATTTTGTTAGCTCCAAACAAAACTCGCTTCGGGCGACCACTGTCTGTAATCATAGTAACTCCTAAAATAGGACTTGGCACCGAATCTGGTAACGAGTAGTTTCTTTGATCAAGCCATCCTGTATTTGGATTTGCAGTACGTTTTGCACAGGAACTTTTTTCGTAACTGATTTGACTCTCAATTGTCCCTTCGATAGCAGCCCCGATGTTTTCTGTTTTAGCGCTGCTTCCAAAACATGTTAGGGTGGAGGGGATCAATGCGAGAATAGCCGGGAGGGACCAAATAGGACAAGAAAAATTACGACTATATTCATCAACACCTTTCTGTTGCCGTTCGGATTTTTAGTGAAGAGTCAAAATGTGTATACACCCTACCATATTGGACGTCGATGGTCACCTGTATAATGGCCGAACATGCTACCACTGCATCATCGCGGGGACCCCGCACAAATCCTGGCGTTCTTTCCTTTAGCTTTACTTTGCACTCACAGTATTTCATCTGCCTCCAAAAGTCTAAGGCCTTCAGTATATACATGCTACATCGTTCCCAACTGTTGTAACAGACATACGTATAAACCAACTGAGTCAGATTCGAGCTGAGTACGATTATGCGGATGCTATTATCACTCGCGCACGATTTGAGTTAATAGTTTTTTATTTAGTCATCTCCATTGTTACTTTTTTTTATTTATCATCTCTATTTAGTTTAAGTCTTAAACTATGACGGCTGTGGACAAGAGACATTTACAAATACAATAAGCACTCGGTCTATGCAGATAGTAGTTGTCTTTTGCAAACGGTTCACGTGAGACGCGTTGGGTCAGCGCGATCCCTGGTTTTCTGGCCGACGCCGCCCGCTAGCCTTTCTGGTTATTTTTGTTATAGTGCGACCAATATTGTTTATATTGTTTCGAACATCCCACGCACGCACATACATTCCTCTATATATATATATATATATATATATATATATATATATATATGAAGACGATAATCATTCTTTATGTGCGGGCCCGATACTGCGAAAAATCTGGGGGTGATTCGCGACAACTTCGAATGTGTCATCAGCTTGAGGATAACAAGTAGTGAATAAATGCCTGTGTAATCGCTGTAAGCCATTCAATTCAGCTGAGAAGATGACCTAGCTTTTTAGTTACTTTTCATTAGTTCCAGGTCCGATATTACCGAGGCACTGCTTCCAAAAACATACATAGGCGCCCTCTAAATGATGTTAAACTGTATGTCTTGGATTTTGAGTTTGTTTCAAGACGTTCCTTAAAGCATTGTTTAGGTCACGTTTTTGAAAACGGACCAAATGATGTTTTTAGCGCGTTCATCCAAGTGTGGTGGGGATTAAATCCACGTATTTTTGTTAACGTAACGGGTAACATAGTGGGCCTAATAGTAAAATTTACCATTTAGATTATAGGGCATTGATGTTTACAAATTTGTCGATAAAATTAGTATTGACATTACCTGGTCCAATATAAAATGGTAGGAACTTTTTACCATGTCACCTAATTCATGTCGATTTTCACCCAGCTTTGTTACCATAGATCCAGCCAACGACGGAATTTACGAACTTTGATAATGAACCGTTAGTTTGCTTATTTCGAACTCTGATTGGGCTTGAAGCATTTTTGCCAAATGGATAAAATAGGCTCAGTCGGCTGTACTGCAAAAACATATGCCATCGATGTCTGATATCGTAACACGGATCATAGCAACCTTACAGACTAATTCACTATTCTTGTTAAAGGTATTCCTGCGTTGCGCCCAATAAAATCGTCGTAAAAACAGGTTATTACCTTAACTGGTCCTAGGATTATATATAATAAATTAGGCACGATCAGAGCGAAATAGTAAAAAATGTATATGTGACATGACAATAACTTTACATGAAAATACGAGAAAAGTTTCATTTAATATGTGATGCGTCACCAAAAGGTTATTGTTGAACAATCGGCAAACAGCAATTTCATGACCTTTCAATTGAAGTCTCTCGCCTGGGGTCACGTTGGCCTGCCTTATATATACATATATATGTGGATATTATTCTAATTGCATAATTAACTTGGATGTTCTTAGACTAACGATGACCTGACCACTCGTCACAATGTGGGCCTAAATGGGACTAAATTGTAAGTGAATAATGTTTGAAATATATCATCGTACATAGGGGACATCGTGGTTCGAACAAAGCGTCACAGCCTTCAGGTTCTGGGCATAATTTTCACCTGCGTGCCGGAGTTCGAGTTTTGAAATATGTCGTTAAAACTAGCTAGTCGAGCGCAGTTCGACCGAGGTAGCCATTATTATGTTTCCGAAATATATTCTAAACTGTTTCTACGAGTGAAACTCATAATTAAAGACGGCTATTCGTGCGTTAAAATTCTGTACTTCCCTACGGAACAAATCACATCCCTTTGTAAACAAACGTCGGATCTTATTCAGTTTTGCTGTTCATACATTAGGCAAACGAAACAGTGGCACATAAGTAAACATATCAAAGGAACATTCATATAAGCCAGAATTGATAATTCATGATACCCATAACACCATGGGACCTCTTCCTACTCCTAATTCCTTCAATTGCGATAGCCTCCGTACATATGTAAGAGCTTAAATAGGTACCTTGTTGTATGACATGTGAGTCATTCGTTGACTAAACATGCGATACCAATTTACTTGTAAGTTATTGTTTATATGATCATAACCACAGGACTAAGAGTTAAGTGGTGTTAAATATGGCGGCCAGTAGTGAGTCAGCCATTCAGCCTAGTTTTTCGGGTCAGCAACCTTGGCCCAATCATCAGCCAGGCAAGCACCAAGCGAACTTCCTAAGAGGAACCGCAAGGATTAAGTAATATCCGCATACTGACCGTGACCCAGCAGAACTTGTCTCCGTATAGAGAACAACACAGTTAGCAGAGTAGAAAGGCTGCCCTATAAAAACAAAGAGGCCGGGCCTCGCAATCAAGTCGGCCGCAAATTACGATGAATCATCGTAATGCTTCTCGTTTCTGTCTCCGTTCATTTCTTGTTGTACGTTCATATACGTTTGTATAAACAATTGCATTTCCCATGTGTCGGCACGTTGAATAGCGCCGACCTCGTTATGCTAATTGAACGCCGGTTGACGTGAGCCGCGGATCTTGTTAGGATCACTGCCGGAAGTGTGCTCGAAAGAGGGTATAATTCGTGCTTTGAGCATGGCACATCGCTCGGGAGAGCCGATAGGCTTCGTGCCGCGTGATCCAGTTACATTGTATGGTACGTATTGTTTTTGCAGGTATGCATATATGGATCAATTATCTTAGCGGTGATTATAATGTAACTCATGAACATCATCAATGTAAGTTAGGCTGCCAAGAAAATGTCCGAAGTATTCGCGCAATGAAAAACAGACGGATTCAAACACGTTCATTGTTTTGTAGAGTCGCTGAAGCAATTTTCGATTAAGCAGTGCCCCTTTGTGCGTTTTCATTGCTCTTCACTCATCGTAAACCCTGTGTGCGCCCCGTAGTGCCGTTCTATATTCACTATTCTGTCGGATTTCTATATAATGTTTCAAGTAAACTAGCTAAAATTCAGTTTTTGCGATATAAATATCTGCAGTCGATGTATACCTTAATATCTTGTAATATTAAGGTAGTGTTGCTAAGGAAAAAATCTGGAGAAACGTCCTCTCTACTTTTCTGATTGTTTGATAGAAAAACCTGAATGATCTCTTTACCAGTTCTTACCATACAATAATTACCCTTGCGCATTAGGCAACAATTTTTCGTACCTGGATTAGGTGGAAAACTTAACATTAAAGGGTGGAAAACGGTTTGGAAGAAAAAAGATGATTGGATTAATCATTGATCAACCGATCCATGGCCCGAGGATCGAAAATCCGTTGCTTTGAGCGCATCGTGATATATGTTTCAATGTGTAGTTTTAAAAAATGAGGCCACCGGTTGGTATTTAGTATGCATCTCTGAGGCGTTTATTCCGGTTAGCGGACCGGTCTAGCGATTTTTCTCGAGGAACTCCGATTACTAATGACGACTAAATTTCTATATATATATAAATTGGAAGTTTGCATAATGAGTTACTGTAGAAGTTGATTTGGGCGATAATTATTGTTGTTATTACGTGAAGTGAAGTAGATAACGGTTTCACTGTTATGGCATCGTTTTTCAGTAGCTATTCCTTGCTCCGAGTGCAAGAGCGAATTTGGCGTGGAAAACAGAAAAATCGCGGTGTCTTATTTTACTCTTTCATAGTAATAATGTGTCTCTAAGTGCTTAAAGTTGATAACATTTAAGTATGAGCACCACATCCGACTTCATGAAGTAATGCGTGGCAGCCATCGTGATTTAATGACTAATTACACTTATTAGCCAGCACTAAAGATTTCACCATAAAAACTCAATTGCTGCATGTAGGGATGAATTTGTTTCGCTAACGACGAGCGTTTCGAGCGCCGATCAGTGAAGTTTAGCTTTTGTGGGTAATAACATTATATCAATAACCTGTCAGGGCTTAACGGTGGTAGTTCACTGTCGCCCTGAGCTTTCGACCATACACATGGCATATCGGTCCATTCGCGAAAGGTGATCAATTTCATTCGGCTTCTACGGACAGTAATCGGTCGAGCGCTCAGTCGAGGCTGGACGATGCCTCTTCGAGACGCAAAACCTACACTCTTATAGGGGCCGTATCACGGCGCGGCGCACTGACGCAACGTCAGCTGTGGGCGATTCTGCCAGAATGATTGCCGCCGTAAAGCGTCTCCTTATCGTTCTCCACCCATTTCTATTTCTCTTCTCTCCTTAATTCCGCTTAACTCTCACTGTAATATTCTCCGTTATCCGTCCTCGGAGAACAAACCATCTGGGCGATCATTATTGCACGCTAGGCTACTGGCTACTGACTGCTACCGGCTGCTGCGCCCCCTATGACTCACGTCGACCCTAGACAAAACAT
The DNA here is from genome assembly GCF_002443255.2 of Varroa destructor. Classification (NCBI taxonomy): domain Eukaryota; kingdom Metazoa; phylum Arthropoda; class Arachnida; order Mesostigmata; family Varroidae; genus Varroa; species Varroa destructor. Next base: position 32,451,328 of record NW_019211459.1, read on the forward strand.
ATTGTTAGCGATACATAGTTGTGACATAAGTTTGTCGCGTTCGAGTCTGGCTCGCGAGGCCTGCGCACCTTAGCGTCGAAACTGAGCGCCTTTCTATAACTCACCGTATATGGCTATGTGTGGCTGTATCTATACATATACATACACATATATTGAATATGTGCGTGAGTAAATGCAGCGCAACCTGTATTACTCTCTGCGTTCTGCATGCATAGCATTCATCGCATTTTAGTCAGTCGAGTTTTAGATAGAACCGTTCAGGAATAGCTCAACGCACTAAAACGCGAGACTGGTTCGCGCACGCCATAACCTATCCGGTCAGGTACGACTCATAACCTCGGACCGGACTGAATACCACCGCTAACATCTATATAGGCGACTTCCTGACTATTTCTGCCTGTGAATGTTTGTTGTGCGTGTATCGTTTCTATCGCACGCCTATGCACCTTGGATGAGAGCAGAGTCGCTCGTTTGTCGCCATTCTTGGTTCTCTTCGTTGCCATCCTCAGCATTATCAACCTATTCTAGGTTGATGGAAATTCGTTGCGCAGGTCTCTTTTCAACCTAGAACGCCCTCGTCCATCCGTTTGCTTGTACGGCTTACTGTCTCCGTGTCTGGTCGTCAATTGGTTGATTAATGGCATTATTATTACCCCTCGGTTGGCACCTTTTTTGTCGCTATACGGCTTTAGCTCGTTAGCAAATCACAAAGGCACGCGTACTCACTTGCTAAATATAAAAGGGCTTTCAACATTGACCATCTACGTGCATTCATCATTGTTCTGCGGTTATTCGAATCATAAGGTATTTAGACTAGCCTCGTATTGTTCGTTATGTATATGGGCATATAATGTGTATGTATAGATGAAACACGGGTTTCACAATGGCGCATTTAAGGGTGCGACAGACCCGTAAACGTATTTTTTTAGAACTACCTGCATTTAGCTCCTCGTCGTATATGAATAAATATAACTTAACGAATACAGATAGTTACGCTTATCATACAACGTAAATATTAATGTTTCGTCTCATGTGACCCACATTTTTACTTTTCTGGTCGTCCGTCTCGTAGCACGCAAATTAAATCTGCTACTGTTGTTATTGTTATAGTTGTAAGTAATGATAATAATGATTACGATGCTGATGTCATCGGGGCTTTCGCGCGGAAACGCAGGCGGAAAAAGCATGTAGTTATTATGCTTTAACATTTGATGCTAAGATAAAATCGGCAGATTCACTTCAGCTGCAGCTCCTGTGGCGACTACGACCCGTCATTCAGTGAGCTATTGCGCCATTTCTATTGCTTCACGCCGTCACTGATACCACTAATGCTGCTGATAACTGTAGCTTCTTCCCAAACGCTTCTGCGTTGACCCTTTCTTCTTTTTTCTCGCTCTCTTTATTAATATATTGACGGGTTACTGTTCCTATATCCGTGTGTAGCGCAATGGGTATGTTTAGCAAGGCAGAGCAAAGGACTTTGTACATTGAACAGAATCGAGGACACTCCTGACGCACGCGGGCCATTTAACTTCTGGATGAGAGCGTCTGTGCGTCTCTATGCGTCGTGGCTAATTTCCTGCGTCGCTTCAGTTATCCCTTCATTCGTCCATCTGTGTTTGTTCGATGTATGCCCGCCCGGTGTCGCCTCGTGAGAGAGTTGCTTGTGAGAACGGTCAGTCGTATTTTCAGCATCATCTCCGTCATTTCGTTGATCCGGTGATCGGTCCCTGCTTCCCATTCTCACAAGCAGACGTAGCATAAGCACACGGCACCATCGAGCAGAGCGTGTCCGCTACAAAACATGTGAGCGACTATATTTTACCAATCCTATTTCCTTTGATTTCCCTTTTGCTGTTTCTGTGAAGGGTAGCCGAGCTATGCTCCTCCTGCCGGCGGCAGCTCGAGTGAATCATCCTTAGTCACACACGATGACTACGACGAGCGTACTTATTCTTCTCATAAACGGTTGCTACTCGCTAGCCAGGCTGAACCGGGCGGGCCGTTCTCCTTGGTCTCCTGGTCGCTACTCGTTTGCTGCTGCTGTCGGCTAGAGAAACAACGAGAGCTGCCAGCTAGTTTGCTTCCTTCAGCAGCAGAAGCAGCGCTTCGATCTCTCTTTGTTTCTACACACATAGAACTAACTATATGTTTCTATGAGAATCATCACTCGCGGCGGCAGCAGCAACAGCAGCGGCTATATCATCTCTATGGTGCGCATGCTGCTGCTACCGATGGTGGCAGCCATGGTCGTAGGCCTTCACTGTCGTCAGCAGCATTTCGAGAGCGACTCGCCCGACCTGCGATAACACTAGCATCACCGCTGACGACTGAACCAAAGAACACGCCGTGGCAGCAGCACCAGACAAATGCTAGCGGCAACTACGAATCCTGCTGCGACTCATCCTGCCGCCCTTTCCCATGCGCCGAGTGTGACTCACGCAACGGAACGCTGGTGGTGATGGCTTTTCTAGTGGCCATCCAGCGTAGGGCCGCCTGCCGCCAGCCAGAGCAGACGGCCACAGCATACCCGACGGTTGGCATCTATATGTAGCAGCAATCATCAACGCCACTGTTGTTGTCGTCATCATTGTAATGCTGCATGGTATGCTGAGTAGGGACACAGGCAACATCACATCATAGCGATTCTGTGGAGAAGAGGCACCACAGCCGACAGAGAGGCCCACACACACCCACACAGACACATACACACGCCAGTACATACCGTTTTCTGCGCGCTTTCCTCCTTGCTCAGCAGTGGCGCCACCGTCAGTTAACCCGCTCTGTCATGAGACTCGTCATCGTTGCCGTAGTTGTTGTTGTTCTTGTCGTCGTGGCCACCGTCAAACTGAGAGCAGCACGGTGGGCTGGCCGACGACCAAGCGAAAGGCGAAGCAACGCCGGAGAGGAGCAATAACAACAGCAGGCATTTGGTGGCAGCAGTGAGATACGACATGAGCAGGAGCAGCAGCAGCAGCAGCAGCAGCAGCGGCGGCGGCGGCGGCGGCAGCGGTGGTGGTGGTGGTGAGACAACGATCGGCCGAGTGAGGAAAGTCTCTATCTGTCCCAAAGCGAGCGCGGCTCCTTGAATCGAACACCAGAACATCTGAGCAGGTCGCACAGAGCGGTCACTCGAGACTAGTGTGGCCACTGTGTAACTGAGTGATCGTCTGTTTGGCCGCGTGGAGGCGCGCTCATTTGAACAGCCGCCGGCAGGACAAAGTGTGTACCCGACTTGTGTACAGTTGGCGGGCATTCCTCCGACTCTCTGTCCTCGTGTGTGTATCGTCTCTCCGTACGTCGTAATTAACGACTACTACCGTTATTATTGCTGCAACTACGAAGTGTAACATCCGTGAAAGTTGTTCGTTCACTACAGGAAGCGCAGACGATAGTTCGGAGCTAACGAAAACAAGAAGCGGGTATTCGAAACGATGGAGTAGTTAGAGCACGCCTGCTTAGTACGCGATTTCAGGGCATCGTGTTCGATTTCATATTATATTGATAGGTGTTACTATTTATTGATTGCTACGTTGGATTATGCGTTCTCATCAGTTGCATCTTATTAGCTTTGTGATTGCGTGAGGCTGAAATTCAAAGCATCAGGGTTTCTACGTGAAGCCCCCTTAGAGCATTTATTAGAGAGACGGCCCCGTGTACCTTATTGGTGCCATCATATATGAGTGTGAACGTATGCACCGAATGTGAATGAGTGGAGGAACAAGTTTTTGGGTTAGCGCAGTATTTCATCGATTTGAGCCAGTGCGCGGATAGGCCAGTGACTAAGTGAACTTTACGGGTTTCCCGCGCTCCAACCCGTAAGGGTTGCCTGTCTACTTTACTCCGCTGTCGGAATCCTTCTGTCCGTGTTTGTAACTACTACGTACGTGTAGTTGTTGAGTAGGCAAGCGGTAATCACAGGTCCTTCCTGCGTCAACAGCCGCTCTGTAGATCTGTGTGAGTGCGGGTATCCTGCTTCCGGCACGTGGCCATTTCATGTGCCATGATGACGTGCGACTCTTGCCCTGCGTGTCCCGTTCCCTTGAAGAGGTCGAGAAATGTTCAGGTAAATAAAAGATTTAGGTAAACTTTAAGATCCCTGAGTAAGCAAATGAATGGTGGACTGATAAAGGGCCGAACAAAAAAGGCAAAATTGTCGTTGAATGAGATCCGATATGATACTGTAGCACGAATCTGGCAGGGGTTGATTATTGAGTCAACAGCGGACGTAGTGTGATTATTTTTTCTACGTCTTTTTTTTTTTCTCTGGGCTAGATACAAGTACGGAATAAAGGAATTGGCAGCAACGGTGTAAGTTGACAATCGTCGTTGGGGAGTGTCCGATAGAGCGTCCGGGATAGAGCGGTAGTTCAATTGGGTTGGTTTTCTTATACGAACATATATTAACGCGAGAGTCAAAAAGCTATTGTCAGTTAAACGGCGATCTACCAATAGTAAGCACAGTATGGAATTATCGTTGATTATTTTAACGGCATGCCATTTAGTTGGTCACAGACACGCATATACATACTTGAAATCCACTCCGTCGAATTAAATATTACGACGCTGTTCGGCGACAGTTGGGTGGTGGTAATAATAGTACTAATGATGATGTTACCGCTGTCGTTGTGTTCGTCGCCGTCACGAATGTTGTCTACGAGGATAAATTCGACTTTGATTCTGTAAGTAATGGGTGAGTCATCCGCGCGATTATTACCAGATGTGTCTATCTCTTTGTCGCCCCGCTATGTCCTCCGTGTCAATCCTGCACCAACGGCAATATTCACAGCTGCTCTATTGCTGCTTCTGCAGAAATAAGTTTCAGCTGCTATGGCGGACTTAACAGTAGGCAACGTAGTAGCATCACAGGACAGAAAAGAGTCCTGCGCTGAACGTGCAGCATTGGACTCATCGTAACGTCATGCTTGCAGAAGCCATTAACAGTTGTCATAGACTACAATACATAGACAGACACTCAGCCGCATACGAGAATATCGTTCCTCTGTCGTCACCATCGTTATTGTCCAGACTGCTCTGTCTTTGTTTGTCCATGGGGGTGTATCGTACAGGTATTCCGCGAAACAGCTTCTCTTCATTCTCTAGCCGGTCCGGCCGCTGGATCGTTTTACGCCTCTATTAGCGCGTTTCCCTTCCCGTGAAACGTACATACGATGTTAAGTATTATTTCCTTTCTTTAGCGGCGTTTCTAGGCATACCTGTGTACGTATGCGGTGATTAAACATATGTGTCAATGTGCGGTCATGTCCAACACTGAAGCAGGTTATCATCATCATTAGACACCAATTGCCGCTCTGCTATTTACAGGCAAGCGTATTTCCTTATCGATGTGAGTTATGTCTGTAATTAGTAAAGGAGTAACATTATAGTATTATAGGTACAGTTATACCATTCCCCACACATGCTTGTTGAATGCGTTCTGCGCACAATTCTTCAGTGGCAGCTGCGCAAGCAACTAGTTCACTGCCACAGGCGTACGTCACCTAGAATCGTGAAACACATTGACGGCCATCGACTACGCGGTCCCCCTTTTCCCTTCATCCTCATACAGGTCACATCTGTCGTATTTGCTTTCTTCGAAAATGATAGCGCCGCGTATGAACGACTCTGATTTCAGTTCATTGAAAATAGTCTACTGTAAACAAGCTGATTTATGCACAACTGAAAATGTGTACTGGCAAGTGCCATTTGGGAGGGCTTAGCGTGACGTCAGCTCCGTAACGTCTGATTCACGCCGTTGACGCTACTAATGCTGTGACTGCGGCGGCGGCGGCTGCTGCTGCTGCTACGGTCACCGTAGTGGTGCGAAGCGGCGCGAAACACCATCTCAGTTGAGCGGTCATGTCAAGCCGGCCAACGTTCATACTTATAGCCAGCGAAAACAAACGAACAAACGTGCGAACTTTTCCAACGCACGTAGATGCGTAGCAACAAATTGTGCGCCGGCTCCATTAGCATTACTGATAAACAGTGCTGGGGCCGCCGACCCAGTCGGCCATCTGCCGTTACGGTTGTGTTCGTACGATGCTTTAATTTTCATGCAGTGCCAAAAACTCTGACCACCCCGTAGGGAAAGTCTTATTAAAGAACGTACAATCAAGTGAATTTTTTTTAAAGAAGTTAAATGAAAAAGTCAAAGTTAGTCACGAAGTTTCACTCTGTGTTGCATTCAATATTCTAGTCAGTGTTGAAGTTGCTGATCGGCGAAAGTTGATCTATAAAAGGAGAACTGTCTTTTACATGTACTACTATAGCAATTTAGTTGAGCTCATGATAAGATAGCAACATGATTATTATTTGTTTTCGGTGTGGACGCGCTCATGTCCTAAGTATAATCATATGATTCATTTGAGCAGAAAAGCCTTACCGAAATAGCGTTTTCGAGTCAGCATGAGTTTTACACATAAGCAGCTAACTGAGGTAGCAAATAAAGTGAAAGAACTAGAAGAGCGTTACTACACTAAAGTGTCACTATATTTTCCTTTTCTTCGACTATCTAGCTAGTCGTATACAGAAAGAACATGCTTTGTAAAGAGTACACGTTTAGAGCTCGTCTTTTGGGAACTTCAAATTTACTGGATGCATTCCCTTATATCGTCTGTCATTATGTTTGACAAATTATACATATTTGATAAAAACCAAACACTTAAAAGGCTAACGTTACCGAATCATACTACTCAATTAGCCGGTAGCGGCAGAACTTAGAAAAATTGTAAATTTATAAAACTTTAAATAAAATAGACATTTTCAAAATTAGCGATTGGCCAAGCAGGCCGCCGTCGCAGAGAATCTGTTGTTTCTGCTGTGGCTTTCATTATACGTGAGTCATGCAGCGACCAAACGCCGATGACCACTTATACGTTGGGTAAATTTCATCTTATTTTCATTTGTGGTAGCTGAACAACAGATCGAGACGGATTTTATTCAGGCATATAATTATTAATACCGTCAATGTAATTAAAAACGAATACTCTCTTTGAACAGGTACACTATTAATCTTAATGCATTTTATCGAAAACGAATATTGAGTCACTGTTAAAATCGGCACCGTTGTCTGAAGTGACACGTACAGAAAGTGCCGTTATTTATCACCAGCCGTGGCGATCCATAGTCGAATGGCGCTCGGCACTCGCGCATAAATTAGATTTTGTTCATTGACTCTTTGGACGTTGTATCATAGACCAACTCAATGAAAACAATTTGTATTTCCTGCAACCCACATAAGTAATTACGTTTTTATGATAGGTTCTATCATCTATCTAGACATTATTTCTACTATTTATTGCACTTCACAGTTGCTATTCCGTTCTAATATTACCTGATCTTCAATGTTTTTCAAATGAACTCTGTCTGTAACGCGTCCACTCTTTTGACTTTTCAGCTCAAATCTCAGCACGTTCACCTTAGTCAAACAGTTGGTGAAATCGTCTCAGATGAAGATGTCTCAATGGTCGTGGTGCCGCGCGGAGCTAGTTCGCCTATCGAGTGCCCCGGCTGCGACAGTCACCCCCGGCCGCGTAAATCATCACCGCTGCATACACCAACTCTATCGCTGAGCCTTGAACGCCAATTGAAACGCCAGCAAAATTTGCCTGCAGGCCAAGTGGTGGCTAGGCATAGAGGTCTAACAGTGTCAATTCAAAGGGCTGCTACCTTCGTCATGACATCGTCGGCCTGCGGTGGTCCTGGTATTGGCGGCCGGGCCACGCTTATCGACGACGAGAAGGCCGGCGCCATCAGCAAGAGTACTATCGACGCTGTTGATTGCCACGAACTTGCGGCCCTACTGGGAAAAAGGGACGATCTTCTGATCATCGATTCAAGGTAAGCACTGAATTTCATGTTAAAGCCAAAGTTTTTAGCAAGCGACAACACCAGTTTCTATAATTGGACTACAGATCGTTATATTAGAATTTTCAAAACAGATGAAATGGTTTGTCATTAGATACAGCAAGGGTTCTGATATGCCGAATTTAAGATCATTGGGATTTTTCACTATTGTCCATTTGCTTCCAACTAATTGAAATTTCATGCCGTACCGGTTCTTCCTTTAGCTTCTGACCGATGTTTTATACCTGCCATTACAGCGCGTGCCGGTCAAATGACCTGACTAATTTTTATATGTTGATATGTGTAGCAAATAGGACGCACCTTGATTGCTCCTATTATTTACGTACGTATAAAACGTTGTGTCGTCAGCAACTAACCGTATTCTAGTAAGTAGATAGTAATTAACCAACACGAACTTTACTTATGCTGAGTCTATATCATTTTATTTGCTGCTCTCAGTAAGTAATACAAGAACGTCCGCCAATATCCATTTGCCATTAATCGGATCTGTAACAGCCTGTCTCCAACTCGCAAAGTTTTTGTCACCCATCAGCGTGTTCGTTTTTCATACGCGCTACCTGACGGGGACCCTCAAAAAAGAGAAACTGCTCTGGAACAAGAATTCGCTCATCGCGTCAACTGTTCACCTATCGCTTCTGCCACGAGAAGATGGCTAGAGAGAAAGTCCTGTTTGGCTGTGATAGCGCGTTTTGCCTCTGCCAAGCATTTCGCACAAGAACATCGGCCTTCTCCTATCGTCTGGCTACATTGCCTAAGTCTGTTCGTTTCTTTATGCCTTTTCCGGAGTGGCCGTCTTTTGCTACAAAACATTTCGCCCTCGTCAGTACTTTTTGCGTGTGTGCGTTTGCGCGCCATGACGCCACCTGACCTCATCTACGCCGGAGACTCCTCTAGTGTAACTCCAAGCAGGCGCCACTATTCTTCCTGTGATCGCAGGAGCAGCTTTAATAAGTCAATACATACAACAACATAGGCCTTCCTGGTCATTATCACCATTGGTAACATCTCCAACAGTCGCATATACCAGCGCGATGATGGCTTTGGTCGCAGTAGCCGGTAAAAGACGTTTGCGACTTGGTATACACCAACCATCTCCTTATGACCGCCTATGGTTTTCAATCTTTTCCTTTGATCGATCCAGCCAAATTGCAGCAGCAGTAGCAATACAGTTCTAGCTGTGCGATGCAGTCCAATAGAGTTTCGTGCAGTGAGTGAAGTAGAATTTGCACGGCTCGATTTCTAGCTGGCGGATTCCAGTTTGTCTGGTGGCATCATTGTTTTCCCCCCTTCCCCTGACCCTGTCGTTTTGCCATTTGCTGATCTATCGTGAAGCCGCGTGCGATCGTAGTCAGCTTAATTGAGATGCGTTACAATCATTCGTGTCATCTCAAGCTTTTGATATCGGCGCTGGCCCAGCAGCCGTCATCATGTTTTTCTCACTGCCGCCCTCTCAAGTAACAAGTATCAAGAAGTAAGCATTTCGACTGTAGCTGATATTGATCGGCGACGACTGATGCACGAACGCACGACGCTGACGGTGGCCAGAATGGTGACAACGTTTACCAGGAGTGGGTAGACAACTCTCAAGTCATCTAGCAGCTGGTTCGTAGTCGGTAACTGGCCGTATCGGCTGTACATACCTGTAATATCAGTCCATACACAATATTGTCATTAGTATTGTTCTGTACAGAAATTAGAAATGAAACTACCCAAAAAGTGCTTAGATGGCTAGGTATGAAATTACATAATATATAAAAAAAATACTAAAACGGCAAACAGACAAAGTATAATAAAAAAACATACAGCAAACAAGCGTATTCTATGTTTGTCCCTTACTGCTTCTATACGCGGAGCTATTGGGCAAACGGAAACGGAGAAAAGCACATTTTCTATTACTCATTTCCGGCCTTCTCATTCACGTGCGTAGCGACTTTTTTGTGAGCAAAAGATAAGACTTAAGTGGGGCAACGGGTGTTTGGTTAAGATGACGCCAGCTGTGGTCATTATTGTTCGCTAATTTAATGAGAGGAATTCATCGAGCCGTAATCCTGCTCGTTGCTAGCTTAGAGTTATCATTATGATAATGCTGATAGCGATGATTGTTGAAGATATGAGCAAAATGCATTTAGGTGGCGCCAGCATTGATTACGTGAGATGATGTCGTCTGCATAGCAATGCTCCACATGGACGTGTAAACATAATCATCGTAGTGTAAAACACGAAATGTCAAGTTCTGTCGAGCATCAGACAGCAATACACTAACGATGTCAGTAGCTAAGGGCACATTCGGGAGATTCCGGAAGCTTGACTTGGATGTAATTTATTTTTAAATAGCTAGCAATTCTTAACGAATTGACAAAGGCAGAAGCACTTATTTAGCCCGAGTGGTTTAACTTATCATGTCAATTCCAGAACACTGGCATGAATGCTAGACCCGTACACTTGGTATATAGCATAAACCCGCTGTCGTCTGCAACAAACTTTTAAAAATTTGCTATACTATCATGCTGTATTTATTGAATTCTTGATATAGCGCTCGATATTAGCTTGATATTGTGTTTGGTCGCATTTAAATAATAAGTGAAAAAGGCAGGGAAAAAATAATAAGAGAAAAGGTAAAGGTCAAATAATTACTTTTCAGCGTTCGACATGCGGACACGTGTTGTAACTAACGAAAAATTGTGTCTCCTCTTTCTTGGTATATTTCGTGTATGTCTGCGTTAATCAGGTCGTTCATGGACTATAACACGCACCACATTCGACGAGCGGTCAATGTGGCCAATTCAAAGATCGGCAAACGGCGACTTCAACAAGAGCGTGTATCGGTCCGAGATCTTCTAGTCAACAACTGTGATGCTGATTCGTACCATTGGGCAGTTCTGTACGATGTCAACAGTCGAACAGCGGCCCAACTGCCAGCTGATTCCTTCCAGGCGATTCTTCTCGAGAAGTTGGCAGCAGTCTTTCCCAGGGTCTCTCTATTAAACGGTGCATACACTAATAGATTTAGCATTCTCTATGTATCTATAATTCTATTGGAACTGCAGTAATAATAATCTAGGATTCGTTATATGTGTTGTGCAGGCCTTTGTATTTTGAATCCCCTGGACATCACTGAGTTAATTAGTCATCATCAGTTTCATTGCCTTTGCATCAAATGTGTATTGCTTACATGACTGACTATGGTTAATCTATCCCCTACAGTTTTCCACGTAACGATTTTTAGCCTCTGTTCCCACCTATGACTAGCTTTTTGTGCTAGTTAGCACGCATTTCCCCAATGCTCCGCCTAAAAACGTTTGAAATATGCGACCGTCGAAACGTCCTACTGTGCCAACCACGCAAAGGCATTGAGCTCATATTATAAAAAGGCTCAAATCTGTATTTTGTAAGGGTTCCGTAAGTACCAATAGCAGCACAACAAAAGCGGTAAAAATAGGGCTCGCAGAAATATCATGCGAGGCTTTGCGATGAGTCATAAAGACGTCATTGTCTTAAAGTTAGGAGTTGGCTACACAGTGGTCATGGCTGAACGTTGGTGTAGAATGAAATTTGGATTGAATCAATTTGTTAATGCAACTGACTACTTACTGCAACTAAATCCATAGGAGATCAAGTTCGTAGTTTAGGTTGCGCAAGTAGGAGCAACATGAGAGGAACAGATAGTACAAGCAGTAACAGCCATTGAACTAGATAGAAGAGCTCGTCCTATTTGAAATTGGAACTGCTGTAAGAAAAGACCTATGGTGGCGGTTACTACAGCCGAGGCTGTAGCAATCAATGGCCTGTAAAGTGGTGGGTGTTTGGGTCACTGATAAATATGGCGTTTCCCGTTTTTGTTAGAAGCGTGGGCCTGTTTGCCTGTCTGACACACTATGTGTGTGTGTGTGTTCGTGAACATATGATTTTGCCTTGAGACTGCGTAGGTCTGTATGTGTGTGGATCCAGTCGACCTACAGCCGCTGTAACTGCCGGCATCGCTACGACGGCCCGACGTTTGGCCTCTGTTCATGGATGACTCAGCACTGAGTATAACAGTAGTTCTAGCGGCCGTTGGGTACTGTGTTTTTTGTGCATTGTTCTGTTTTCTGTCATACGAATAATTGCTTTCACATGCATATGCACGGATAAAAGGGATCAACTCTGCACTGCTAATTTTAGTCTGCAGTGTGAATGTGTGTGCGCAAGTCGCGTATGTATGTGCGTATGAGTCTATTTGGGTAGTTCGCGCAGCAAGAATCCAAACACTCTGGCAGTATGTTGGTAGGTACTATTGGCTAGATGGGAAATCCGTCCACATCCTTATTTCTTACAGGTAAAGATATTAACGCGACATGCTGGATGGTCTAATTCGCCATTTAAATAGCCTGCTGGTGCGTGATATCCTATCACAGGCGTGCTTGTTTCAAATAATACTTGACCGATTTGACCGGTTGGCGACTTTCACTAATATCGTTTTTTATGGTTCTTTCAGGCGGTTTCGCCGAATTTCAGAGTTGTTATCCTAGTTTGGTTGAGGATAAGCAACGACCTTGCGCCCCACTAGCGTCAGCGCTCTCCCAGCCATGTATGCCAACAACGAATGCAGGCCTGACCCGAATCTTGCCTTTCCTTTACTTGGGTTCACAGCAGGATGCCCACAATCGTCAATTACTTTGGGACCACAACATTACATACGTGCTCAACGTCTCGGCAACATGTCCGAAAGCCGACTTTATTCCTGAACCACAGTTCCTTCGTATTGCCGTAAATGACAACTACAGCGAAAAGCTACTACCGCATTTCAGCAAGGCGTCGCACTTTGTAGAGCGAGCTCGTGAGTCCGGCGGCTGTGTTCTCGTGCACTGTTTGGCTGGTGTCTCCCGTTCACCCACAATGGCCATCGCTTATGTTATGAAACATCTTCGCTTATCTTCTGACGATGCGTACAGGTATGAAATACTGCTTACCTACTGGACTTGCTATCGTAACAACACATTATAACAACGTATTATATATCTCTAAACCGACTTAGATATCTATGTCGATTTCTCAAGTGAAATTAAATTATAAAATTTAAATAAATTAGAAAAAAGTTAATATATTTCAGATATGTCAAATCTAAACGTCCTACAATATCTCCAAACTTCAACTTTTTGGGACAACTTCTCGAATATGAGAAGGAGCTGAGACGTGAAAAAATTTTGGAGGCATCTGCGGATATATGCTCATCGGCGCCGGTACTTTCGCCGTCACGGCCGCTCAGTCCTGCCAGTGCATTATTGTCACCCACACGTGAATGGGATTTGCCTGTTACCATCAGTCAGAAGAAACAGCGACTTTCGCCTCGTATGGCAATGCTACCCCGTCAGTTAACGTTGACTCTTAAGCAGCGGCCAATGGAAACAGTTCAGGCCTCACCGCCTGAAGGTAATAGCCCAGCCAGTGGAGGTGCGTATAACTGTCGAAATTATTACAATACTATTATTGCAGTTTTTTATTTATTTATGTAACGTTCCCGTGATTAGTCGATTGAAGCTGATTGATTGTATGTTGCATACAACAGAAATTACTGTAATAGCGGTAGTATTTCGAAATGCCGATGATATTTATTTGCGTGATAAATCTGTATTTGTGAGTACAGATATTTGTCATTGGGCCAAATGTAGTCAGTAAGTTTTACCAGTGTATATCATCCGCCATGTTTATCCTATCTAAAACTTTATTAAGAGCCGTTAGAAATGCTAGATATGATTGTTTTGAAAAAGCGCGATAATATTGGCATACGCTTGTTTTCGATGTTGCAGCCGTGTCACCGACGACAGGGATCGCCCGTCTGAATTTTGGCGGTAGCCAGGAAAATCTCTCGGTTCCGGAGCCTACGCGGCCATTCGAGGTCGCACGTTCGTTGAGCTGCAACCTTGAGTGGCTGAGCGCGCATGAGGACGAAAACTTGCCACCGCAAAAAATCGAACGAAACGTATCTCTGTCTCCGGGTTTGGAACGGCCGGTAGAGCTACTGCCTGGCTTTCATCTACAGCAACTTCAGCAATCCCACCCTGCCGCGCAGCCGGCGGACAGCTCGATGGGTAAACGCAAAGATCACTCGTTTAGCAAAGCGTTGTCGAAAACGTTAAGTGGTGCGTCGCTTCGACGGCATTTCCGACGATCCGATTCGGTGTCGACAAGTGGCACTAGCGGATACGGCTCTCAGATCTCGGATCACCTAGATACGCTTGAGGATGACATCCTTTCGGACTCTGACGAATCGTCGGTCGTGTTGCGCGCATCGCATATTCAAAGCGAACACCATGGTCATATCAAGGTGTCGCGCCACGACAGCGCTTACCGCTCGATGACATTCGAAGAGAGCCTCGCTCTGGGATCTAGGGAAAGCAGAGACAAGGAGCAGCAAAAATACAAACCACTTGGCAGCCCCCTAAGTCCTTCGGAGCAGCACCTCGTCAGTGACTTTGAAATTGAGACGCTATTTGAGGCTGACCATCCGTTTCGAGTCGACCCGTTGATAGCACATGGATGCCGTCGTGAGGCGGAAACACGAGTCCCACTGCTGTGGTCGAGCCAATGCTCGAGTGCGCACACTGAGCTAGAATCCTCACATGACTCGGGCTATATTACGTCGATTAGCTCGACGAGCAGTAGCCTTGCTTCAAGTATACGCTCGTCCGTTGTGAGCTCGTCAACATTATCAGCATGCGGTCGTCGAGCCACCGCAGGTATCACCGATTCATGGCGAAGCCAATCTTCGAGTTCACACGCCGAGCTGGAATCATCGCACGATTCGGGCATTGTGGCTTCGATGACATCGTCGACACCAAGTATGCGCTCGTCTTCCATCATGAGTCTGCCAGGCTCATCAACGTACAGACGCCTAAGGGCAGTGTTTTGCTCGCGAGAAGGAACAGCTAATGTTGGCAGCGAAACTGAGCAACGAGCGACCAAAATGTCGGAAGAGTGTGAAAGGAACGCGGATATATATGAGCAGATTATTGCCGAATTTGAAGCCACGAGACAATTTCATACGAAGACGGACGCGAAGTTCGCACACATTGCCAACCGGGTGCGAATGAGCGCCGAACACGGTAAGCAGATAGCCCTGCCTCGCGCACGAAGTCTACCTGGACTAGAAGTGCTCTACGCTAGTGAGTCCGTGTCTGGCAGTAACCGTTTTCATGGTCAACAACCACGAAATCGCCACTCGTATTCAGGGGCCGTCGACCTCAACCGTGAAAGTCCGGGATCTCCCGCGACAGCTCGAATTGCTGTGAGCATTACCGTTAGTTGAAGAAATTATCTAGAGGCCAAATACAGAGCAGCAAAAAACTTAGTGTATATAAACGATATAACAATCAGTGAAATCATCAGTACTGTATAGAAATGCTGCTATGGTATACTAGATCGATGCGATAGTCAAATTTAAGCAAACAAAATATCGACGACATGTAAGATAGTAACAGTAACTCGTAAAACTAATACACTCAATACACTTCATCAAGATGCTGCCCATCACACTAAAGTGCGGTATAAAGACAAAGTGAATGGATATAAAACGAGAATTAGGTATTTGTCACACTTATAAGGACGATTTAAGTGACTATTGATGTGCAATACACTCGGTACAACACTTGCGTAGTCTGAGATAGGCCGTACAAGCCAAATCCCAAAGTAGACCACTGTACACACGTGATGTCTTACAACGCCCCACACACATGTGGGTTGATTAACATACGCGTTTCCGTTCGATTAAACGATTGTAGAAAACCGAAAATATCCAAATGGCGGAAGATTGCTCACCACCAGCCGTGCCTCTCGTATAGCGCGATTCCGCCGTCTCGGAGTATTTGTACCTGCTCTATGTAATTTCAAGCGAAATACATATCGACACCAATTCCAGATAGCGATTATTTTGTTTATTCCAGTAGCAGCGGTGGCAGGAGCGCCCCGGAAAGAAGAATTAGATCTCCCTCTCCCCCGAACTACCGTCCAGATGTTAAGACGAGTCACGCGTTAGCTGATATGGAAATGGGGTAACATCTAGCGTGTATACTTATCATATACATTGGATTTTGTGCCGATAATAATTACGCGGTTTGATATAAGCAGTATATCGCTGTAGAGTTCTGTATTAAACAATGAACGCAATAGTCATATTCTGTAAAACCTAAAAAACCTGGTATGAAGCTTACCCATAATGTTCAACTATGTGTATCTGCTCTCTAGTCTTGAGGTCCTCGATGGCCTAAAGGCTTTGTTCCTCCTAATTCCCATAGCATCCCCCTCCCCCTCCCCTCCCCCCTCTTATATCTATAATAATGAAGGGAAGAAAGCATATCATTATCGTAAACAAGTGGCAACAAAAAAAGCAGACTATAGAAAAATATGTCATAAACAGTTTCTCTGAATAGACGGGCTTGATACGCCGCCTCCGAATAGTGGAGTATCTATCATCTTAAACGGTTACATGAGTGTGATTTAATGATAAGAAGTCCTAATGAGTACGACGAAGCGGAATTCGTGTATGTAGAGGCAGAAGCATGCAAGACACACTGAAATTCGTCGCCGATAAAAGGAAAGCGCTTATTTCAACAAATCGATGACCATAATAAGAACACTGAAGCAGCAGTCAGTTGATACACGACTAGAGGGCGGGGGGAAAAAGGCAGAAGAAGGCACTGTGGAAAGGATGGGGGAAGGCGTATCGGTAGAGTGAAGAAGCAAAAAAATATTAAAGTACTTTCGTCGTGCAAGCGCATGTATATACAAAGAACGATGGAAACGAGATTATGAATGGACGATTGGCGCACGGCATCTGTAGCGAAGGCGGACGGCAAATATGAAATGGCCAATGGGTATAGGATAATATCATATGCGCGTAACAAAGAACCTGGAAAATGACAACGGCAACGAGAAGAAAAAAAGCGGGCGAGTAGCCAAGTAAACAAAACAGGGTCATCTTGTCATTTATCTATTACTGTATGGCACTATACTAGTATAATACAAATACCTACCGCGTCAATCGTATTACAATAGTATTTTTTCTGTTTCTCTTTTTGTGACTTTTCTTTGCTTCTGAAAATACATTGTATACCATGATTGACTTGTTTATTCACTAGCCTTCTCTTTTGATCGTTGGTAGTTTTGACAGTTGGTGGCTATTTTTGCTTTCCTTTCTTTTGCCTAAATCCAGGATTAACTGGCAATTTTTTTTATCACTCACTTCGCAAAACGCAAATATATGCAACGTACGTATCCGTGCGCACAGGCGGTGAATTTCGAATTTGATCCGGTCGTCCATTTGCGAAATAATAACGATGCAAATGTTGCAGTTTATTTGACGGTTTTCTTAATCCCGCCTACGCCGCTGAAACACGAACGAGGTTCACTATAGTTTCATACATGACAAAACATAAACGTGTGGCAAGCAAATGCAGATATTATGCGCGAGAACCGTCAAAACTAAGCAGTCGCTTGTAGGACGAAAGACGCAACAATACTGGCGAAATGAAAGAAAATAGCGAGAGCGAATCATAGTCGGCGTTGAAGAACGCACAAGCTGGCGTAAAAAATAAAGATCAATAAATTAATATATATAGTGTGTATACGAAGCGAAACACTGCGCGTAGAAAATATCGGTCTTTTTATTCTAATACCTACACGTGGATTTCGATATAGCTAAGTAAATATGTAAATTGTTTTGGCTGAAAATATTTCCACTTCCACTGTTTTCACTTCATTTTCACTTTTATTCTATTTTTTCATTCTACAATTATCAAGTTTAGCTTTCTATGTTCAATATTTATTTCTGCTGGAGCATAGTTGCACTATAACCTAAGGTGATTGCCATTAAGTTGCTGGTGTAAAATGCTGTATCTAAGTTTAGTTTTGAATTATTTAAGTATATTTTAAATGTTAATATCTTATGAAAAAAGATTCGTAGTTTTAAGTATAGTGAAAACAAAATAGACAATTTAATATTGCAGATGGATGGATGGAAATTGGATTCAGCCCTAGAGAAAATATGGCACAGCTCCGCAAACATCTTCTTCATTTAGCTATCAAGTGGCTTTCAGGCCGTTTGAAGCTGTATGAGTATTAATAGGTCAAGGCTCAATTGAAGTGGACTTACAGAAATATAAAAACGGGAAAGCCTGAAAGTAATACAAGCTCGTTTCAAACAAATATAAAGGGACTTTTCTGCTCGCTGCTAAAAGAAGCAGATGACGTACTGCCATTCGATTTTTATTAAAACATTAAATATGGTATTCACGGAAATTATATATTTATATATGAAAGGCATAGAGTTCATAATAATAGATATATGGAAGCAAGCAACGTTTTTTTGCGAAGTCACCTCTTACGCATTTAATCACGGCTTAGCTATGTGATAGTGCTGTTATTATCTCCGGATCACTGCTATTTCGGGAGAATGACCTTTAATCAACCATCTTGATGGGATTGTAGGAGGATTTTACCAGAAAGATAAATTGGCTTAGACGAAAAAATGTGGCAGCCCACAGTTTTCTCAACCTAGATGATTTTATTGCAAAATATTAAAACAAACCCAGATTGTTAAAACTACCCTCTATGAAAAGAGTATGTAAACAGTACTCTATCCTCTTTTATGAGCACTAACTTCGAATAAATAAAAATGCAAAAGGCTTAACGTTCGGATTTTTTTATAGCTACGTTGCTCATGATGGTAAAACACCGTACTACGGCAGCCTTATCTTTTAGTCTGCTAGTTTTTGCCAAACGCTCCTTTTCCATCTCGGCGTTTAGGGAAACTAATGTGGAAACACTCTAGGTAAGGGTAATGCTAGTCATCAGCAAGTGTTCCTAAGATAAGTAAGTTGCTCATACGAAAGACCTGTAAAGCAACTATGCTCATATTCAAGAGAACACAAGCACATTATGTTTGCTCTAATTAAAACGTTGTATCTAATAAAGAGTTGTATCGGCTTTTCAAAGCCCACGCCACGCTGCTCTCAAATATACTCCGGCGACTTTTTTACGAAGTACTTTAAGAAACACATTTCTATCTTAATACATCGTATTATAAGCCGATGACACGAATACATTTTTCGTCCGAGGAACCCTTCACTATAGTTTTACTGAAACCCTGGCACGTAACCGTTATAGATCTAAAACTATTTATAGTTGGCCTGTTACGCCACTTCAACGAACTCAATTTCCGCACAAAAATTACACCCGTCAGGCCCACTTTCAGTGTGCATGATCATTATTATTTGATCTCATTTTATTTACAATTACAAATGAAGAAGCAGATAATGGGAAACGCGTTACTCGCCCTTTGTTTCCCTTTTTGCCATTTGACATAGTGGTTCTAATGGCTGTATTTGTCTGTGTGTGTAGTACGTCATTTGTAGTGTGACGACGTTCACGTCTTTGTTCTTACCATGTAAGCTTCTTCATGAGTTGTTTTTTGCACATCGTTTGATCACCCCATAGCACCGTAAAACCACGGCGAATACACCCCACTCGCTCATATTCCCATATTCGTAAATACACATTCCTAGTATTCTATTATTAATTATTCATTATTTTTGACATCAGCAACATCCTATCTAGTATTTTACTTGTCCATTTTACAATTCTTCATTTCTCTTTCATTTTATTAATAATATTATTTTGTTTATTTTTGTGTTTGCCTACTTTTCGTTATGTTCTATGTTCTTTCTCGGTTTGTTTATCCCCGCTCGCAGTAAACGCTGTACGCCATAGGGGTCACCTCGTTTAGCCATTGGCACCACCTTTAAAGTACATCATTATAGGATTTGTTATATTTCAATAATAGGCCTGCTTGGTAGTTTGCTAATTTGTAATAGCGGATTTGCAGTCTCGTTTTAGTCGAATGCCAAAGGCCAAAAGATGCGCTGTCACCTACTATTACGTCTACACATGCGGACACATACACTTGCAACCCTTTGACAATTCATCTTCAATGGCCGTCCTGCTGCACCTACCAATACTTGGAAACGAGGTATTGATCAATAATAATGATGCTGCGCCTGTTGAGTGTGGTAATGACCGTCTGGGTGGCGGCGTGTGTACGTGTGTGTCGGCCTATGCTGGGCGCGCATGGATTCGTGAAACGGGCAGAGAAGAGACATCCACACGCAGAAAGAAGGGCACAGCGCACCGCTATGAAATAAAATACAGGGATACACTAGTCGAATATATTCCAGTGTCCTGGCTAGAAAATTGGTCGACCACTTTTTGTCTCTCAATGGCTTGCATACAACAGGCACAAACGTGTAACAATATCATAAGGATCGACGGCAATCATTGTTCATACATTTCATACCTACATCCGAACAATCGACTTCGCTCTTAGTGCAATTCACATGTAGTAATAATCATCATCGGTATCTATCAACCACATTTCTCACCACATTTTTCAATATCATCAGTAGTCATCTCTTCCTCCTCCTCTCTCTCTCACTTATCTCTCCCTCCCCCCCATCTCCCCTCTCTCCCCCACTCTCTCCTCACTCACTCACTCACTCACTCACGCACTCACTTCTCCCTCCCTCCGTCCCCTTCTCTTCTCTCTCTCTCTCCCTATATATATATATATATATATATATATATATATATATATATATATATAGTAGATATATACAAACATCTGTACATACGTTGCTGTTATCAATCATTAAGATGCTGACAATAATATTATAATTAGCACTCTCGTTTTGATGACTGCGACCCCCCAATACAAAAGCAATGAATAGGATCCGCTTGTTGCTGGTAAAACTTAGAACGGAGCTTTTCTGTCCTCTTTAATGGCGATCTTTCATTCATTCATTATCATTGTTCCAATCAGTGCGTTTAGTAAGTAAATATTTCATTTACACTCCGATATATCAAAATTGAAGCACCATGAGAATCTTGTCGCTATGATTCTTACTGGTCGGAACAAATCAAACGTGGTAGCACTGGCTAATAGCTTCTCGTTTTTGGCATACCAAGGGAACTCAACGCACATGGCACAAATGTACCGATTAGGAGAAATAAAACCTGTTTGACAAGAGTCAAGTATAGCCATTATAGATCATAGCACAAATAAGCTAACGTTGATATACTGCTGCGCTATTTAAATGGTCGTTTTGAGACTTCACACATTCATTCGTCTGAAAAAATAACCGTCACAGCAGCAGCAGCAGCAGTAGTGTCGCGTTTTAGCCTCTTTTTAAGTATCGATGAGAGCCGACGATTGACAAAGCATTTTAACTGAAATGCTTTAATATTAATAAATCTGTGTATTTATGTAGTCGACCAAATCGGCAGCCTTATCGAATAATAATGATAATCTGTCACATAAGCTGAGGTCTTTTAGTAGAAAGACGATAAAGAAAAAAAACTTACATTTATTTACTCCACTCATGCAGTCGTCAATCACATTTACGCATTTGACATCCATTGCTCAGTTTGACATTTAGTCAATATTATCAAACGTTTATACCAAAGTCACATCGCTTGCAGAACAATTTGATACTCATCCGAATAACTATAATAGTGGTGAGGTATCCTTGGATAATGTAAGCTACCGTGAACGTAGGGCGTAAAGTATAGGCCAAATAACAAGGTCCATTAAATAGAAGAGTTTTTGACAATTTTCTGGAAGGAACTAGTGTCACATTACGATGAAGGCGTATTGAAATCTGTAAGAAGTGATGTATGGGTAACAAAATACTTGACTATGGCTCCAATTTAGAAGCGTAACAAGAAATTTCAGTATTAGAGTACATATACTGTTCACCAGGGATAGCACTTGTCAAAACAAATCTTTTTGCTTAACAATATCTCTCACTTCTATTACAGTGATCCAAAATAGCAGATGGCACATAAAGCGCTTAGGTTAGTCGAGATTACATGTGGGGTAGCTTTCAACGTAGTAATGCCAATTGCCAACTTAGAGGTTCCGGCAGAATTCAACAAGCACGTAAACCCGTTTCCGAACGCAATTTTGTTTCTAACTAGGCTTTACATCCATAGTATTAAGGTATCGATATCGCGAAAGCGATATCTTCGATCGACATGCAGGCCCAGTCCGCTATCAAAATTTGTGGTAAAACTTCACAAGATATACAGCGTCCGTAACTTTGTCAATGAAGGATGTATACAATGTTATCGCTATGCGGATACACGTGATGACCCTGGCTTTCTAGAGAAGTTCGGCGCGCAATGCGTCTCAGAGCTCGGGCGCCACCTCTCGATTAATGCTACGCTGCAAAAAGAAACAGACGTCAACGAATACAGGGGAAATATGTATAATATTATCTGTATATAAGTGAGATAACGGAATATAGGGGGTATATAGATATGTACACAAATGTATATATATTCCCGGATATAATATCTGTGATATTTTCAACAACAACATAAAGAATAAAAAAGAAAGAAGAATAGAAGCAAAAAAAACTTCACATTTTTCTGCTATGTATGTATGTACAACAAAATGATCAAGATCTGCGTAATTGATGGCTGTCCTTCGCTGACACTAGAACAAACAATAATCGTTATATTGATAGTAACAATCGGGGTCTTGGTAATGGCTAAGTAATCTAGCTTTTTAGACAATATTTGTATATGTGTATTTGTAGCGTATAGTTGTTATAGGCGATTATTTTTTGTCCCCTCCAGGCAAGCTATGGGCTTTGAATTCGATTTTTAAATTAATTCATCGCGTAACTGCCATACCAATAACTTCTTTAGCAGTGCTTGATAGGCACCCAGATTCGCAGAGGATTTCGCAAAAGTTGGCATGCTAAAGATCATGCTTTGCCGAGACTAAAGTCCAATGCGCTTACAAAGGGCGAAGCGATAATTGGTCACATTGTTGTCCTCATAACGTAGCAATAGCAATAGTAAATACAAAATAGAACGTGATATATGAATATAAATGATCTTATACCAAATTGAAACAAAACACTGACTATAAGATACATACGACAAGATCATCCTCATAAGAACTAATGAAATAGAATGAAGACGACATTATCTGGATCTATCCATTTTTTTTCCGTTTCTGTCAATGGCAAAGCTCATTTCGTCACTGTATCGTCTGTGTGTAAACAAGCAGATTCACCTACGCAGCGGGTCGGCTTACGACCGCATTTCATCCATTCATAAAAACCCGCTCGATCTAGTCCCCAAAGGTATAAATACAGAGCGCATGTTACCTTACAATAATATTGTGTGGAATATAATCATATCATGCTTCTCAGTTTTATCTTATCCGTCCTGTAAGTTTACACTAACGTGTATCGGTTCATCTTTATGTAGTATTACTACGTATTCGCTCAATGTTGGTCGGCCTTTATCAGCACCCTATAGGGGTCAATTCCTCTGACAGCGCGGACGGTCCATGGCAAACGCGTGTGAAAGTCTTCAACACTGTACAGATGGCAGGCACCGATCGTAAGGTGTGCCTATCTTTTTTTTTTGTATTATTTTGTTCTTTTGTATTTGCGGCGCATACGCATAGCGCTGAAAACAACAGAGATCATCCTCCCTTCCATTGTCGTCATCATAGTCGCCGTTACCGCCATTACCATTGCAATCAGCATCAGCACCATTTTCTTCGTCAGGTGATTATTATCGTCGATCTTGGCGGCGCCTGTTTGAAACAAGGACATTGGGGGTGCGAAGCCGAATTCTATAAGTGTCCATTGGGAAGCGATGCTTCTTCAGTTGCTTGTGGTGGAGGCGGTGGCAGCGGTGGCGCGATATGTGTGTTTGCGCTGTTGTTGTTATCACTGTTGCTGTCGCTGTTGTTCTTGTTACTAGGGCTGCTGCTGCTGCTGCTGTTGTTGTTATAATTAGTGTTACAATTACTGTCATCAGCGGTGCCACTCGCTCCCTGGCGCAATCCGCCGAGTGCCTCTAGCAACTTATGCGCCTCTAATTGTTTCTTTTCCGAGGCTTCTGCTTCGGTACGACTCTCCTCTTCCAGTTGCTGTAAAATGATCAAATGGCCCAGAGCAAAAATAAGCCAATTATGATCTTTTTGTGCTTGCATTAATACCTGGCTATGCTATATGTGTATCTATTTACATATACAAAACACACGCTCCAGTGTCGAAACGTGTCAAATAGATCTGCGGTCTATAGAAATGTGGCTAGTTTGTAACAAAAACTAACTGTCTTGATCATCAACCATAATATGATACATACCTGCATGTGAGCTTTAACTCGTTCAAGTTCGTTCTCCAACTGTTCTTTCCGCTCAGCTAAAGTCTGCATTTTCTCTTTGAGATACATCCGCTCCTTGTTGCGTAGCTCATGATGGCGATGATATAACATAAGGATGGCTTCGACGCCTGGCCATTCATGAGGCCCTCCGAGGAACGGTGTCTGTGGCGTAAACGGACTACGACGGCCATCACCGCTAAGAGGGCTATCAGCACGTGGCGGACTCGCGCCGAGGTCGAGAAAATGGATACTGAAGGCAGGATGAGGTCTCCGACCCCGGAGCTCCGTATTCCGTACGTCATCGCTTCGTGCCATTGCGGTAGCTATCGTATCGGTGTATCGCTCGGACGGACTCAGCGAATAGTTACTGAATAAGACTTCTGGGGAACCTCCAGGCTCTAAAAAACCTACAGTGAATGAAACATCTCAGTTAAATCCTGAATCGTTCGTTTCAAGCGTGGTAAGCACGTGCTTACCAAATACCGTAGCGACCAAGCTCTAATCCAACTGTTTATTGTAAATTCCATCATGTAAGGTATCAATCATTTCAGTAATGAACGTACGAAGTTTTTCCCTAGTGTCTTTCAGCACCGACTCGTGAAACTCCTGGGCAAAGCTTTTCGGGTCAAATCGAGCCTTTTTCAGGAGAGTCTCATCGAACTCCTCGCTGCTCCTGTCGCGCGATCTGCATCTTCGTCGTCGATCAGGCACTTTCAAATTATAGCGTCGTGCTCGATCTTTAAGTACGGTTCGCCATTTTACCTCCGTCTCTGCAGTAAACATTATGTGTATTTGAAGCTGTGAGCGCACCGAATCTCGAAACTATATCATACGACGTTCGCCAGTATGCAAATATGTTATTAGTTGGTTTTGGCAAATCCGAATACTTCTGTTAGACGAGTGGTGACTTTTGTAAATAGTTTGTGTCAAGGAAAACAGTCTATTCAGTTTACTTGAATTTGTTTGTATTTGGAATATGATAACGGAGAGTGTTTGTAGATATGTTAAGAAGTGAATTTCCTATCGATTGATACTTTTTATATTCAAACGTAAGCGCCATTCAGTGTCTTCGACTATCTAGGCAAATATCGGCTTCCCTTATCACTTTTGCTCAACAGTTTTTCGTATATTCCACAACTTTTTTCATCTTTTTTTAAGCTACTCTTGACCTAGTTATGTACCTGGTACCTAACTTTGCTTGACGAGCAAGCCCTGTTATGTGTTTATTGCGCAAAATAGTAAATACAATAGTACAATTTGTTTAACCAAATTTTTTCTTACCTATTCGGTCGACTTCCACCGTTGGAGCCAAATCAAGAGCTTGCAGGAAGTGTGTCGCAGGGGGGGACTTTGGCGCTGGTGGGGGTAATTTCGCTTTAAGACTTTCAGGTTCATCGGGTCCTTTTTGCGCTTCCACTTTGGGTTTATTCTCATTTTGCTATAGAAAGGTATTGCGACAAAAAAGTCAGCTATGAGTTTACTAATAATTTGACTTGGGCAAGGCATCTCGCTCAACAACTTTGTACGCGGTTCCTCTTACACTTCTAGAACACAGTGTCAAACTAATTAAGTGCTTGTTGAAAGTGATAGATCAAACATTAGAAGACAGTGAGCTATGCTCAAACAATATGTTTGAAGAAGCCTATATTTTAGAGAATAGGCGAAAGTAACATCTAATAATATTAAATGGAAAAAAAAAAAATAAACGTGATATGTATATATATACATGGCTCGTCTATATATGTAGACGAGCCATATCCACTAAAGTAAAAGAGCTAAATGAGAAAAACACTTTAGTAAGGCTAATTTGAAAAAATCCAGCTTCAAGTTTTTCCTGACTAAGTTGACTAATCTGTGGAAGAACCATCAGGTTTTTCTGGAGTTCGGTCCTGTTTAGACAGATGTAGATGTAACTGTATACCTGTTCCTTGTCGAGTAAGAGCAGCCTGCTCCAGAATGTTGGAGGGAGCTCGCAGGTTTCTTCCATTATTAGGTCGTCTGGAGGCAAACGCTTCCTTCGCTCTATAAATTGCTCAAAGGCAATGCGCCGCGAGTTTGAATGCATTGTCAAACCTAAACCACTAAGGAAGGCGAGTTTCTGGAAGGATCGAGAAAAATCTTACAGTTTACGATCTTTGCCATATAACCCTGAAGTAGTTTGCATGAGAGGAATATACTACAATGGAATGATACTAGAAGTGTTGTCGAAGGAACCCTTGTACCATTTATTCTAAGAATCACGTATCAGTTGTGCTACAAAACATAGTCATTCTTTTCTACTCCACGTATTTCATTTGAAAAACAGGCCTTAACTATAGTATGTCTTCCGCATTGAGAATTATCATAAAACACAAATGGGAAAATACTTACCTCTTCACTGCATTCCATCTTGATTTTAGGCCCAGCCCATGATACAATAAAAACTTCGAGGTCTCTTTCAACGTATCCGCCGATGCAGTCCTTATTTTTCATTTGAAGGTCGAGAGCTGATATTACACCTTGTTCGTCAGGTTCCTCGATTCGAGACTCTAACCCAAATAGGGGCGCTTCAATAGTTGCTTGGGCATCGATGTTACCTTGTCCCACGAGAGCCTGTGAACTAATAGAGGCTACAGGATACCCCGGAGGTGCGCTAGAACCAGTTGACACGCGGGGTGTCGGTTGCGTGAGGTTAAATGGCAAGCCCGATTGACCCAGTAGAGCATCGGCAGAAAAAAGCGAATAAAACGGTGGCATCATCCCATTTTGCTGGATCACAGTTGGCTTTACTAATTTATGCTGCTGCTGTTGGTGTTGCTGGCTTTGGCTCTCTAACAGACGCGCGTGCATACCTAAACGAATAGAGCCATAATTAATTCCTCCTTAAAGGGCAAATTAGTTACTATAACATTGTTAACAGTAGTTTTGTATTTGTGACAAGAACTGCGAAAAGATGCAAACCTTCCAATGCAGTGTAGTCTTACCCTCTTCTCCAAAATGAATTATGTTGTTGTTTTCGTTGAACGTATTTGGCAGTACGTGTGAAAACGCGCCAGCTGTTCCAGCATTTAGGGGAAGACCCGGCGTCAAGGGTCCTGTAACAGCAGGTAGACCTGGCATTTTGCCACCATTTCCATTCGTGCTATTTCCGCTATTCGAGTGCGGTGTCACCTGCAATACGAGCCAGGAACGATACCCCAATATGTGTATTGACTTGCAGAGCTTCCAGCGATAGTGACCTGAGATGTTCGTATTTTGCACTCGCATGCAGGCAGTAGATCACAAATAAAAAAAAAACTCAGCTGCTATATATCTTGCTTTGTGAGAATACCTGCTGGAACTTGGAACTAAGGTGGTGTTGAAGGCCTCCGATGGGTTGTGCGATTGCAGGACAGCCCCCCTGAACGCCACCGCTCATACTAAGAGAACCGGACGAGCTATTAGACTTGCGACCACTACTGCTCTCCGGACCTCCTATAGAGGCACGAGATGCTGAACTGCGCGAACTTTGACTATATAATTAAAGATAAAACATGATATCAAACAAATCTAAGTGTTAGTGATTGAGTGCAAGGATCTCGTACCTTTGATTGTAGCACTTGATGGTTACAAGTCAAAACGATCTGTTTTTTTTTTACATAGTTTAGCTTTGCGATGCAGATAAAACTGACACGAATATTGTATTGTTAAGGGACTTATTATTTAATATGCATCTTGTCTACGATTACCATCAAGTGCACCACAAGTAAATAAAGCTAAAAGAGAGTCGTAATTAGCCAAATATTAACTTACTTCTGCGATTGGTTACGCTGTGCCTGTTGCGGTTCTTGTGTGGAGCAATCACGTGCTGTCGCAGCACTTGCAGCGGCAACGGCTTGCTCTCGAAGAAACAGTTCGTAGTCCTTACGTTTTTCCATTTCGAGACGGGCAGCTGTGAACCAGGCCGGGTCAGGATGTGTAGAACTGGGTGGCCCGAATTGATTTCCATTTGTGCTCTCCATTGCTGTTGAATCTTGCTGTCCAGCAGCAAACGTGCTTCCAGGCTGACCAGGAGCTCCCCCGATCGCAGAGGTCGGTTCTGAGCGCGGCGTACCTATTAAAAACGAGAACAGTTAATTCCGGAACGAGTAAGGGCGTTGATCGTTTCCTATTTATTACATGCATCCTTCATTTGTCCTTCTTGCGAAATATAACTATTCCAGTATTCTGACTATGGATAGCTACCTTTTTGATAGGAATCAAAGCCTTTTATCCCTTAACTTTCGACCACCAGCTTATTTCCTCTGGCCTTACCCTGTATAATCGAACCTCGCGACGTCGATGGTACCAACGACTGTTGTTGCTGTTTGCTTGCTGTGGATTCCGTCGCATCCTTGCGGCTAGTAACCGAGCCACCCCCACTAGCGTTCGGGGATACTGCGGGCTGAAGTGAGTGATGGCTAAAGGGATTATTGAAAGGCTGTTGCAATTGCGTTGGCTGCTGTTGTTGTTGTGATTGTTGTTGGTGATGCGCAGTTTGTTGTTGGGCAGCGGCGGCAGCTGCAGCAGCTGCCGCTGCAACAACCTGTTGCTGTTGCAGCTGTGAATGGGGATGACCGTGAGTGGCTGCAGCAGCGGCGGCAGCTGCGGCCGCCGCGGCCGCATACCGCGGGTCTAGAAACATCGCGGGGTCATCGAGACGGAACGCTGGATGATGATGCAACAAATACTGGTTGTAATCGTATGGGGGTGGAAGCGGTGATGGATGCGGAATCAGACCTGGTGAGGCGGTTGGACCATCAGTGGAAATTCCGCCAGCACCCCCAGCGCTAGTGCTGCTTGAACCGGCTGAACAAGTTGTTGCACTGCCGGTACTTGCGACTCCCGGATGGACTGTTGATGGAACGACAACGCTTGACGACGATGATGACGACCCGTTAGAGATAATCGATGAGCCACTACCCGCCCTAGGGTTATACGTTAAGGCCCCATACAGAAATGAAATTTAGGTTATCATAGAGCGTTCGTTCGAAAGGAACCGTCTCGGGAAACGGTTAACGGCCCGTGAGTGCACTGTGTTACTTGAAATCATCCAAAGTACGCATACTCATTTATGCAGAATTATTTTATCTCATCTTATCGAAACATACGCGGCAAATGTCACATGCGTATCAAATGAGCCCTCAGAAACGGAGAGAGAGCGAGACAGAAAAAGAAGAAGAAGAATCCTCAAAATTTCACAAAGATCCAAGAGTTTTGCTCATTGAGGCAAACAACTTACGAAAATAATTTTATAAAATTATACGGAAGAGGAAATACGTGCAGGGCTTACATTATTTGGTGCATTCTAAAATGACGACTTATCATAAAAGTTGCATGTGAAAAGTGACCTGTACGGTTGAAATCCTCTGCTGGGCGAAGGCTGCTGCTGTTGCTGTGATTGCTTTTTATGAGGAGAAGCTCGGGGGTGTGCGGATGTCTGCGTAGGTGGTTCGGGCGTTGTACTTGTCAGGTCAATGGGTTTGCGTGCGTCTGATCCGGCCCCTGGCGACGCACACAGTCCCTGGCCCAAGGAACCCGTAGGCCGTTTTGCCGCTGACGAAGATGAGATAAACGATGATGAATAAGAAACGGCAGTCGGGGAACAGCTGGTTGGAGCCACAGGCGCGCCATTGGAAATGGGAGATGATGATATCGGCGGCGCTCGACTTCCCGGGGAACGAGGTTCTTTGCTTGCGGCTTCTAACACAGCAATATAATAATTATATGATCGTCAGTGAATAGTTCAACAAAGCAAAAACTAAGAAATCATTTATTAAATTGGTGTACATCGGGCATGACCTGATTTTCCAACACATAATTGCCATTTTTACTGGTTCGAAAATGTTCGCTTCTATCGAACTTGTATATATTACTCGATGTACTGTAAAGTTATGTTTTCTGCAATTCCTAGACAGCTTCTTGAATCAATCCTATAAACCGTTAAATAATATTTTGTACCAGAGATTTTAAAACCTTAACGTTCGTCTTAGTCTGAAGTTATATACTCAAGTATCACAATTTTTGTCATTCACAAATGTGTTCGAAGTGTTCCTAAATATAATTTAATATATAGACAGAAGGCAGAGGAAATGGATTACTACATTTTCCAAAACTCCATTCCTCCAAAACTTCCATTCATTTTACTAGCTTTCGTTACCTTCGCATTGATAA
Source organism: Varroa destructor (assembly GCF_002443255.2). Lineage (NCBI taxonomy): Eukaryota > Metazoa > Arthropoda > Arachnida > Mesostigmata > Varroidae > Varroa > Varroa destructor. Next base: position 32,481,586 of record NW_019211459.1, read on the forward strand.
TTTATATTAGTTAAAGCTGTGTCTCAATGACTTAGATTAGTTATATCATAGACATCGTACGTAACTTGAAGAAGCAAATCACACAAAAGTGCGTTTGTTTTGGAACTTTGGTTAATTAGTCCAACTTATAGGTGGATTGAGCTATAGTATTATATTACCAATCAATAATAAGGGCCAGCTTTACTTACCCGTGGGATCGATAGCTTGTTTAGCGAGCTTGCGAAGTGCCGCCGCAAAGCTGGATGTGCGAACTGTATTCACTTGTCCATTACTGAGCTGTGCCGATGTCTGAGCTGCGTTGGGAGGCTGCGGCAGGAAGGCCCCGTTCATTCCTCCAAATGGTCCCTGCGCTCCTTGACAGGGCGGAGTAATAGCCGCTGGGGTTCGCCCCGAACCCGCTTTAGATCCAGGTACTGGGGGTAGCCCATTAGAATGACCGGGGTATCCTGAAATATCCGAAAGCATGAAATTCACGGTAGCAACAACAAATCATATATGTCAATTTACAATCTAACAATTTTTTAAATTATAATGCTAATAAAAAACAAAGTAGCGAAATAAAACGGTTATAATTCCCTTTAATGGGTCTGTGGTTCTTCGAAGTGACCCTTTCTGCTTGTTTCTTGCTTTTATGGCAGTTACAAGCAGCAAATCTACTTGATTTGCTAGCTGGATTTTTAACGGACTCACTTGGTGTCATTTGTTTGTTGGTAATTGTGTTCATGCTACTGATACCGCTGCTATTTCTTTCGACAACAACGAAGCAACAACACAGCGTCGGTATTCAGTACATTTTGCCGTATCTCTGTATACTTCATCCGCTGTCTCCATCCCTGCTCAGATCATGAGGCTTCCACGAAGAGTGTGTTACCCCTCTACCTATAGAAAATCCACAACTGACTCCGTGCCATCACACTTCCTCTTCGTCCTAAAAGCCGCTGAATCATGGACGTGATCATTCTAGCCTGCCGCATGCTTCTCTTAGTAGCGCTTCTTCTCGCTCAGAGATTGTCAGCTGCCCCTGTTTTGCTGTTCATGCTGCTGTCTCCTGCTCGCGTCGCAACCGAGGGTTTGCCGCTTGATCTTCCACGCGCCACGCTACTCCAACTCGCTCCACCTTGAGCCTCTGCCCTTACCCTCGGACGGCATTATCATGATCAACATCATCATGGGCAGCAGGAGCAGTAGTGTAAGCAGACATATCCAAGCAGCTAGTCAGATAGATTGGGTAGCTTAGGTAGATAGTGGCATCGGTAACGACGACAGCGGCGGCGGCGGCGGCGGTCGCGACGGCGACGACGGGCGGCAGCGAAGGGCAACTTGGCTGCTGGGCGGCACATGACAAACAGGCGGCACCAACAAGCAGCCATTGCCGCTACAGCGCCCAGTGTCCTCGCGGACGCCGCTACCGCCGTGTAAACAACTACCACAACAAACGTCTCGAGAATAGCTTGCCTCCCGCATTCCAACATCCCGGCAGCAGCAGCAGTAGTCTCGGCCCCTAAGCCACCTTCGCTCGCACCACAGCTTTACATTTGTCCCCTTTTGAGCTCGTCGTGGAACACCGCTGCCTAACACGGCCCGCTACTCCTACGAGGCATCCCCCTGCCGGACCAGGACGTGGCTAAGGAGGCAGCAGATATCGTTCCGGGAGATAGAGCCATCTCGTTTACTGGTAGCAAGGGTAACAGTAGAGGACAGCAATGAATGGCTTCTGGCGTTTCTGTTTCGAGTAGCGAATAGCGCGAAGCCTAGTTCCTACCATCTACTGGGTTGTTTCTTCTCATTCATTTGTCTTCTTGCCGAAATCCAGTGGGGACGCGGCGCCCACTGCAATTGCTACTGGTACGACAAGCAAACGTATGCTAGCAAACGTAGCTGCGTCCATCCTTTGTTAATTGGCTGTTTCGAGCTTGACTATGCTCTAAATAAATAGGCGAAACCTTGTTGGATACCCACCCTCTTGGGGCTTTTAACACAGCTACCAAAACTGTCGTTGCTGCTCCAATTTACTCAAAGGTAAGGTCGGCCTCACTCGATCTATGCTGGTCGTTGCGCTGCAACTCGCCTGGGCAACTAGTCGGCCAACTCCGTTTATCGACAGTCAAGGAGAGAAAGGAAAGCTCCCCAACCCCACGGGTCTTTTGCCTCCTCCCTTCACTTCATCTCGTTGTCACAGCGTTGGTTCTCGAATGCAGCCGACAGCCAGCTCACTTGCTCGACCCAAATCCCCTTTCGCCCTTTTCCCCATAGTCTTCCTAATACCCTAAGCGAACGTCCGCTCGAGAGCGACTCGTTCTCGTCGGCTGCCCGCCCGCCGGCCCACTTGGCCCACACCAAGAACGAGATTCCACTTCTTTACTGCTTGAGCCGCTCTTCGTCGTCTTCTTCGTCTTGACGCGTCTAGGGCCTTACTAAATAACGCCTGTCGACTAAGATAGTTCCTGCCAAAAAAAGGGTCATACAGGGTAATATAGCTCTCAGTAATGGACGAGGGGGCAATGTCAGGACGTCCATGTTAGAAGAGCATGTAGTACAGTCACCCAAAATATTTAGAAAATTAAAAGCGTCATTAGATCACTGCTGTTAACTAATTAATCGATAGTTAATGTTACCACGACCGTAGGCGGTAAAGAAGTGCAAATATGGGCGCTAGCGCCACGCTAGCTATTGCATAATGCCCGAGGTAAAGAACTTCTCGTAAAATTTGTTCCGAATTTCAGAGCACATTGAGTGGGTAGTAATGTTGGATGGATCCTGCTAGCTTACTTACGCAACGGGTCATCGTACGTTTTGGCTAATATGAACAAGGAAGCTTCGTTAGTGTTTGCCAAAATATTCGCTTTGTGACGATTTGATGATCAATTCCCTCTGTTCTACATAAAAATGATTACGAGGATACCGCATACAATATACCCAAATAGACGACAATATAAAATATAAGATTTATTTATTACTTTTTTTCTTCAGATAATTAATATTTTAGAAACTGACAAGCATGTATTAATTACTTGTAATTCATATTTAAAGTCATCCGTGATTCTGACCCGAAGACAGCCAGCGTGTGCTCCATTGTGCCTCCTTAATGCGGTTGAATAATGTCGGTAACCCTAAGTGTAAGCACGTCTAGCATTACCGCGAGCGCTCCCCAAGCAGAGAAGAGCGGGGACACTGAATCAGCTTGCCCCTCGTTTGGGATTAGTCTTTAATGAGAGCTGGCTGGGGACTTAAACATTTAACCACATCTTACATGATTCCAAGACGGTAAAGGACTAAATTGACCGAGGTGCTGTGCTAGATTTGGCGAGGGAGATCCGCTGAGATTTCTTCATTAGTCGAAAAACCAAGAGGACGTTAATAAAATGGCTAAACCGATATTATCAATTATTCGAAAAACTTTTGGTATGGTTTTTTTATTCACTAATTAGCGTATAGCACAGTTAAAAGCTAAGTAGGCTATGGGTCCTTAAAGGTATTGCGTGACCAGTAAGTAAACCCAATTTTGCGTCATTCAGCCAGAGCTTGCAATATTACTGGGCTCTTCCTCAAGTGATAATTTGCGCATCGAAGAGATTCAGTTCGATAGCATCGCTCCACAAGTTGATAACGGATTCACCTTTCAACTTGAACGAAGTGCAAACGAAGTGGAACTCTGAAACTGGTTTCATTCGCGGTATTAGAACTTGATGCTACTCGTATGGGAATTTTCTCTTTCTCTCTCAGTGTACAACATATACGAACCCTATTAGCCTGCATAACAGCGTGGTAAAAAAAAAATTCATACGGACTGTACAAACAATAAACGTGTTTGATGCAGAACACTTAGACATTAACCTTTCTATGGCACGAGTTGACTCTAAACGTTTATATCTACCAGTCATTTTCGATATAATGATTTACGGCGTTATAAGGGAACTAAAATAAAAAACAAAGATTGCTACTGGTTTACCGAGTTCGATTTAACAATGAGTTTGCGCAGCCCGAATAAATAGCTAATCAGATCATAACCTGGTGTTTTCTCCAAATGATGCACTTCAGCGAGACAGAGAACGCGTGTAATTTAATTGAGCTCGATGCCTGTGGCTTAACATAACCCAACATAAATGATTGTGTCAAAAAAGTAGCAGCAGCAACAACGACAATAGCAAACCCCACAATAATAACCCAGCTCGTTATTATTAGCTTATACTTACCACTGAGTGGAGGTAATTGAGGATAGTCAGAAAAGCCGAATGGACGAAGGAAGCCAAAAGGCATTTGCCCCGGTGGTGTTGCAGGGTGCGGCGAGCCAGTTGCCTGCAGAGGCGCACACGGCGGTCCCAGCAACAGCGACGGGACGAGAGGCGGCAATACCCCTGCCATTCCGGCCCCAGGTCCAGACGAACTCACCGGCACCGGGGGCAAAGCACCAGGGCCAGAAGGTAGGCCGTCTGGTCGGTTCGTGAGGCCACTAAGTCCATTCAGCCCACTGAGTGGTAGGCCGAAGATGTTATTCGAACTCATTGCGGCATCCTCCTCATCGTGACCACAATAACAGATAGGAACAGGCGCAAGGATGAGCGTTTGTCTTCCCGCGAAGAATATCAGCTGCTTGTGCTCTAGCTTCCGGCAAAGGTCTAACACGATTTATCTTTAGCTATTACTCGTCTGTGACCCAGGTCGAGAGATGCATGATTACTAACTGCTAGTCACTCTTCTTAACCATTTGCTGCTTCGTCCTGTGTTTGCCCCGGGGGCTGCCACTAGAGAAGTCTAAGCCCCTCAACTGCATCCAACTCTGGCGGTCATTTACGTGCAACCTCAAACTCATGGGGAAGTACACAGTAGGACGAGTTCCCGAACGAAGAAATCTACACAAATGGGTACGGGCTGGCAACGGTATTCTGCCTATCACCTCAAAAGCTAAGACACTAAAAGTACTGGGTCAAGCTCAGCTTCGTCTCAATGCCAGACTGCTGATTACAAGTTATATCCGATTGAACAATTTACAGTATGTGCCGAACAACAGCTAATTCGAGGTTGTTTCCGTAGTCAGGTCAAGTACTTTGGTCGAGTGACTAACGCTGGTTTAATTTGTCAAGCACGACGATCAGCAAAAATCGTTCCCAACCTGATCATCAGTGTATTAACATGAAGAAAGCCAAAATAACAATGGTACAAGTGAGGTAGTTCCCAAACGTCAATAAATGGACACTGCCCATACAGCGTATTCTCAATGCTTAATCGCCTAAAACATGCATAATATATATATGCCTTTCAGTGCGCTTGTTCTGATGGTACTTTTTCTTAATAGTTATCTCTCTTTGTATTTCTGCCCAGAGCTGAGCTGGCAAGTTTTGCCGGATGAAAGCACAGAATAAAAGAGCCACCCTTTTTAAAGCACCGTGTCGCACGATTATCTCCAAAGATCTTCATTATCCGACCGACTACCGCTCATGAACTTCAGGAACATCAACAAGCAGATAGATAACTGCTTAAACACATCTATGGAGGTAGGACACATATAGAAGAAACAGAGGCAACGGATAAAGCCAACTGAATACTCTTATAACTAAACTTTCACACCACCAACAAGCTGTCTATCAAGCTCGACTCTTTTCCTCTTGATCGGAGATATAACTGAAACTATGAACAGCAGGTCCACATGACGCGTAGAAGTGTACTTCACTCCGATTAGTAGTTGTGGCAGAGATTAGCGAAACTTTCTCATCATTGCAACGTGATCACACATCCATCGTCACAACTACGACAATCTTGCCCTATAAAAATATCTGGGTTTTGCTGTGCTCCAGTTCGTGACCATGATCTCAACGTATCTGGCACCCTGCAGTCTTTATGTAGAGTTTGCTGGGCTGCCGCCGCTGCCGCTAGTGCTGACCGATATTAGTGGTAGGAGCTCCATTCAACGCAGGGTAGCGGACGGCTTCGAGCGCAATGGAGCTCAGAGCTAACTCACTTGGTTCAGCTTGGCTATGCCTGCTTACTGTATAGCTGGCAGGCTGGCAGGCGGCTGCCTCGGTCTGCTTGCTTAAGCTCCTGTTCCCAGCGTACAAATGATAGTGCGTGGATTTGGTGGTAGTAATGGCAGGCAGCGTTTGCTCGTCGGACGCAATGCACGGTGGCCTGTTTAACAGTGGCTGGGGGTTGTCGGCGGTCGCTACGAAGTAGTAGCTGTGTATGTTTTGTAAGGCAGACAAGACCAGGCTAGAATTTCCTAGTAGCCGCGTCGCCGTTGTCACTGTTTTCCTTCGCTAGCAGCCTGCCTCTGCCAGTTTCTAGCTAGCCAGACTCTGTTCTCTCCCCTGGAAAAATCGTCGTCGTCGTCATCATCGTTGGCGATTGCTGGGGGAGGGCATCCGCTTACCTCTCCTCCAAGCCCCTCACCCTCGTCACCAACATTGACCCCTCCCTCTCCTTCCACCTCTTTCTTTTTCTCCCTGTTTGTCTTGTCAGTTCCCCCAGGTCGTCCCAGTTTTCTCCACAGTACCGTCCTGAAACCGCTATCGCTAATACAACTACCGCCACCATCACTAAGGTTACCCCAAACCCCACTAATACACGAGCTCCAGATCCAGCCGGCGCACGGTCACCTCAGTCAGTCTGTTCTGACCCACTCGCCCGGCCAGCTTCTCGCGCTTTATGGCGACCTTCAGCATAAGCAGAAGAGTTCCAGGAGAAGGAACAAACGAGCAGGTAAGCAAGAGAGGAGAGCTAACAGAGCGCAACCTTCCGAGGTGATGAGATTGCTGAGGAGCAGCAAGGATCGTTGAAAACAGCTGGTAGACTGCCTTCAACTTTCAGAGGACTCATAGGTAGCCGACCAAGCGACCAGTGTTGGGTTTTGCGATTATCAGTCCAAATGAAGAGAGTTAAAGCTGACACCCGGATCAGGTTAACGACACTGAGATACGAACTATTTGCTTTGCATGTAATGAACACTGAGTTCTCACAGTAAGTTAGGTCTCGCAATATTTACAAAGAAATTTTGCTACCTAAGTGTCCTCTGTCTAAAGACTTCGACGAGAAATATAACACTTATGGTAAAGCTTAAAGTAACTGCTTAAGTTATTAGGTTACTAATTAGGTAAAGGAAACTTAATTGTGGTTATCAGACACTTGAGGCACGAGCGTTTATATATTATAAAGTCCAATGGAGACATCTACAGAGCATTTCATGAATCTGCTTATTCTTCAATTAATGTACAGGTGTATGCGTGTATGCAGTTGTATTAGTTCTGAAACCTTTTTACGCCTTTAATAACTTTTAATGTGCGAACAGTCCTTTGGAAACCCCTGTTCGATGCAGTGTCAAGGATATGCCGCGAAAAGGTCTGCCGGACTGAGTCTTGGTACACTTACCTGGAGTTTCTCCAACAGACCTATAAGACGACATGATTAATCATATGCCATAGTAAACATTTGTCAACACTGAAATTTGAAACAGCGATGACCAAAAAGCGAAATCAAGCATCTGTTATCTTTAAAGCTACGCTAATTGTAGATGTGTCAAAACAAACTCCAGTGTTCACGGTACTAAACCCAAACTGATGGTTTGCTGAAGCAGCCTGTGTGTCAACTAGTATAGTCAATGAAATCCGTACAGCCGTATTATTAAAAGTAAATTTTCTCAAGACAAACCATTGTTCAGGAATTATTCTGGCAACAGTTGATTTATTTAAGGCAGTCTTGTACAAAATTCAGTTTCATCCAAGTAAACCTGTGCACAACAGCGCCAGTCAATTTTGAAAATTTTAAAAGTCTCTTTCAGTCCTAGCGGAACGGTTTGGTTTTAAAATAGTAATGAATGTATTTTCTTTTAATGTTTAGAACCTTCACTTTAAAGTGGCTCATCATGGTGAGCGATAAGTCACATGACACCTTTGCAATCTCATTTTTTTGAGCGAACGTTAGTAATGGCTAGGGGCTCCTTCATTCAGAAATATAACGAGGGTCGTGTGTAATATGCTAAGCATAATTTCTTTCATACAACTGTTCTTTGTTATGTTACTTAGCCGGGTATGCAATATATGCGCATCACATCCGTGTCAATCGATTAACATACCAATATCTCGCTTTACCTACTCTCACGCGCAAGCGTCTACAAAATAATTTACACTAAGCTATTATGATCCGTAATAAATTTCTCCAAAAGATAGCTATAGGGTAACATCTACACTGTAACATGCTTGGTCAGGGAAATGTTTAGTCAGATATAGGTACTTTACACCAACTTTGAAAGATATATCTATGACATGGGGATTATTTATCTAATTTTAGCATTATACTACTGTTGTACTGTATGAATTCCAATGCACGTCTATTAAAATCGTAGCCATGATAATCTGGGATCCTTAAAGCATATGCGAGAGCAACTCCTTGAACTTGACAGTTTATAGCGGAACTGTCCCGCAAAGCTTGCTGACACTATTCCAAGATCCTGACATTGAATAGCTCTACTCAAGAATGAGAATCAACAAGACTTTAACTGACAACGTATAAACAGAGGAGTTGGCTTCCAATACACTCGTGTTGTATTATTATGAGCGAACTTTAGTCTGGACTTTAGACTACAAACGTTAATGCTTTAGGAAAAAAGTGTATTTTCGAAACCTATCCTATTTCGTTTCTTTTCAAGTCAAAGACTTACTGAAGTAGGCTTAAATATTTAAACCTCATCCGGCGATAACTCTGTAACGGAAGGAACTACTCGAAGTTAACTCTCTAAACTTAAAGGATTCGGAAAATTTGGTAAATGTATTGAGCCCCTACGGCCATTCGGGGTCGATAAGGGCTGCCTTAAGGTACGTTTGAGCAAGGGTAATCGGCAAGAAAATCGTGAACTGCCTAAGTAGATGGCGAACAACTGTTATGGTTAACGACTCTGACTATATGAAACATTATCAAAAAATAGGAGCCCGTATGCCCCACAACCTAAGCGAAAACCCTATGCAGCGTAGCTCTATATAGCCTCTAAACATGTCGATGGTAGATCCTTGTTCTGAGTGATGAAGGGTAGCCTCTCTAGGTTCATACGAAGCAAATAAAAGAATGGGTGGCTCCGCGAGATTCGCCTAAGCTAGAGTTAAATTCAATTCTCGTCCAAAAAAGACCAAGAACAGATTCAGGGCAAAATTCTCATATACAAGAAAATTGTTGGAACTTAGAGATCCAACTTCTAAGCAGATCTGAGAACAGTTTTTGCGGCGAGACTATAAGAACCTTATACACATAAAATTCTCGGTAAAAACAGGATGATTATCGAAGGCCCATCTGCATCGAGTATATAAGGCCACTTAACAGAAACGGCCATTCCTAGACTACACACTGCAAAGAACATTAATAATAGGTACGTTCGCGTTCATTATATTCTGTTGATCTCATTGCGACAGTCTACTACCTTTCCCACCTCTGCCAATGGAACTTTATAATCGGGCATTTAATAAAAAAAGAAAAGTCCGAACCGCTGGCAAATTCTGTGATATTAATCCTGAACATTTTTTTATGTTACATGTGAAAATGGTGTAAAAAAACTATACAAGAGACGCTTAATATTATAGAGAACAACGGCTAATGCTTAATAATGTAATTGATCGTTAGAACTCGGAAAATGTGCGGTTACTTATTAGTTGAAAAGAACGGATGCATTTGTTATGCACTAGTTTTATACAATGCCTATGATCATAAACAACATATGTCCCTAAAATGAGCGCCGTAGTGTGGTTTTAGTCCTTGTATATTGTAACGTAGTTAACTGGCCAAATCGATAACGGTATTTCCACAAATAGTTCAACTATTTAAAGTCTTGTTACTTATGAAAAAATCCTTCTCCATAGATGAGTTCAATGAATTTTGTAGGCAAATAGGATATAAGAGATATTATATATAAAACAATTTTACAATTAATATGCCTGTAATTTTAACAAACTTGAACCAGTTTAATTGGCATCTTTTTAGTTCTTAGTACGGCCATTCCATCCAGATGTGTCGACTATGTCAGCTGGCATCCGGTTTTCAGTAAACTTTATTTAAGCATAACTCACCGCTTGTCGACGATGATGCTCCATTACTGTCCTCGTCCTATAACGAAAAAAAGTGAATATATAATGGTTTCGTTAGTTCAATTAGGGTGCCAGGTTTTAGCCTTTCATTTACGATAGTTAATCTAAAGGATATAAAGATAGCTGGGGACACGAGCACCAAGCATATTATAATAACTATGCTAATATAATAATCGCAACGTGCAATCTGATTAAAAGCACAGTGTCAAAAATGGTGCCGACTAAAATCAAGCGCCAACATTTTACATTCAGTTGAAGAGGATCATCTTCGCCGAGGTGAAACGTTTGTTCTGGGAGACTTTTTGTACCTACTATTGTCCAGAGGCCAAGAGTGACACTACTGAGGTGTCCCGTCAACTAAGATGAAGAAAATCAATTTTAGTGAGTTCGAAATGATGGTAATTCGGTCGCACCAGTTGAACTCTAATTAGAGGTATTCTAAAAATAATGGAAGTGAAGCTCTCAGATCTAATAATTTAGATATTTGGATACAGTTTACAACACAGGGATCGCCTTGATCAATGTACCAAATAAAGTGAGTCCTTAACAATAAAGATTTAAATATAAAAACTAAATCGACTGCTCTACAAATAAAAGAAAAGTGTTTTTTTAGTTAGCAATATTATTTTAATTTGTTAGGATTTTTTTGGTTGAATTCTAAACTGTTATCAAAAATCATATCAAATTAAGACGTGGAACAAGTCGGACTCCGTGGAAACTGTAGGCTTAGAATGGAAATATATTTACTAAAAGAATTATTAACTTAATAAAAATTCTGTGAGTTACCATAATATTTTTTTGAAGAAACGTTCATTGTGTGCAATGTGATCGTCTCTTCCAACGCCAATTCTACATTCGTCCAAAAGCGAGTTTTTAACAAAAGATCCTATTTGGCCTAATGCTTCAAGGCGGAAAGTGTGAACAGCAAGATCTCTTAGCTTTAGACGTATCTATGTCGTAAGAAAGCATCGCCGAAGTGATATTTTACACAATTTTTCGTATATTTTGTATACATGTTAACGTGAGTGTACGTGAAGCTAAATCGCGCTAGAGTATGAACAATTGATGGCGGAAACATTTGAGCAAACTATGTATCGATACTCTAACGAAACCGAACTAACAAATTTTCCATACAATGTAGAACGCACATTTCTCACCTTTACTAGGGGCATTTTTAGTTATTACAGACGAACTTGAATGCACATCAACTAGCTTTATCGAACACCAAGATCTGTGGTAGCAAAAATCCACCGAATGGACCGAGAAAGGCGCAAGCCCAGGTTCATTCACAATAGCTCGTACTAAGTGGTTAGTGCCTACAAACTATTGAAACGACTATCTGGATAGAACTCCTTGTATTAACGTCGTAAGAAAACGACACAAACATGTTTTCAATGTGCTATCTACATCTAAAGTAAATTTTCCTTTATCCTTTTTATTAACACAACGAGACGGGATGTTTGCCTCACTTTTGTACTTTCGAGACTCACATCACACCTAGTCTTGTTCATATGGAGTTACCGTCCGAATGACAAACCATTTTTGTCTAGGTTCGCCGGTAATAGTGGTTACCTTTGATAAGAGTAACTACAAACTTTTCATCGTGTTTTCATCGATTTGGTCTCACGAGATCTATTATGAGGGATTCCATAATGAAGCTGTTTCAAAATACGCATAGATATGAAATCGGATTACTAACTAACGGCTTACCATAAATTAATATAGCAGTTAAGTGTTCGGCACATAAGCTTTATGCAAGCGACCATCGTTTTGTGCACCGTTAAACTGGGAAAATGTCACACACAGACTTCTTAGGCACTTCTTAGGCTTAAAAAAACTAAGCAGTGATTTATGTAATCATCATATTCCACGATTAGGGAAAACACCAATATGGTAGATCAAGAACAACATCTATTTTTCGTAGCTGAATATTAAAAAACAAATAGAACACCTATTCCATTTAAGCAAGGGCCATTTTAGTACTACATGCCGCTTTGCGTATGATCGCCATGACCACCGTCACGATAAATTGCATATTCTAGTCTGCATTTGAGCAAAGCGCCAGCCGTCAATTATATACTAGAATCAGCATTAGTCAACATATACTAGTGGTCACTAAAACTCACTTAACGGCTAATGTTTATCTTTTGTGAAACCTGAACATGTTTTAAGCAAATGAGACTCCTTATCCAGGCGCCCAAAAGCTTAGTGGGACCAACAGGGATCACCGTGGTATGACTACACACCACATAATTTATTCACCTTATAATTGCTGAAAGTATTTGATGAGCGAACGTTGAAAGTAAATCACACAAAACATGCGTGATGTATTAATCGCTAAATACAGATTTAATACTCTGATCATGTATCGAACCGTTTAATTTATGTTAATTTGTATTAGAGAAGAGCTTAGAGGCATTGATTAGCTTAGCTATTAGTTGCGCCAACTTCGATCTAACAAATAGCACCTTGACCATTTTGCCTGCCTACGAAGTGCTACATAGTGAGCCTTTTGGACAATGAATTATCATTTGATTCAATAAATTTTAATGCCCAGCCATGGACAATTAGCTATCGAATAGTTGTATTCCTCGCAAATGTCTGTGCCCAACGTAATAAAATGCTTTTAGTTCTGAGTTATGGTTATTCGACTTACATCGAAGGTTTTGCTCCCGCACCTAAATTAGAAAATGCCTAGATGTGACTACCCTGAATCTCATTGAACATCGATAATCCTACTACAAAAACTCTTAAGCAGGTAGACAAGGAGGGTCTGGTCTCGCTTTTTAGTCACAATACATTTAATCTTCTTAACAAGAAGTCTAGAAGAGAGTTTCTTGCCAATGGCTTAAAGATTCTAAAAGCAGCGTTGACAGCTAGACAGTCTACGGAACTCACAAGGTTGTAATTGCCAGCAGTTTGTCAACCAAGTAACTGATTAGATAAGATTTGATATTTTGTGATATGTCTGAGCTGCTCAACCTTAACTATTTGCACTACGCTACGCCTCTTTTCGCTTGTTTCCGCATTATCGTAATAATTTTTTTTGTTAACTACGTGAAAGATTTGATAAAAACAGCATTCAATAAAGTTAAAATTCATTTCCGTGGCTTACAGGTGTCGGTGATCAGCTTTTAAAATTTAAAATGTGGTTAAATAATGTTTTTTTACAAGAATCCCTTGATACGTGTTATCATGTAAAAACTAAACTTTGCAAAAAATCGTAAATTATCACACTGAGTCTATTGAAGGCATTATTTTTTGTTCAAAAATAAAGTTAACGAGCGAACTGGCACTGGTATTTCCAGTTAGTGAGAGAGATCAGGCCATATAAAAAGCAATGGCTTTTGCCCAAAGATCGCTAAAGGAGTCGGTCGAATGATATTTAAGGCCTCAACTTTTCGTTCCTGAACTTGCCAGAACAATCTCAGAAAAACATGTTTACGAAATACTAAAAGCGCCATTTCAAACAAACACTTGTATTGTATTATTAACATTATTATTGCATGAAAGGTGACAATAACCCATTATTGATTGGACGGCAAGAAGTATCCCACGACTGTGCAGCACTCTAATTATAAAGTTTCATGAAATACAAAAAAAAGGCAGATGAGCTTTTATCTAGATATCATCATCGACAAAAATATTGTTTCCAATGTAAGTATAATCAGTTTAGTGTCCTTTTATGATTTAACTGTGTTATTCACCGTTTTCTGCTCAGCTGAAGACATTTAATCGTTGAAACGGATTTTTTTTTTATGATCAGCTGTTATAAGAATTCGTTCCTCTGTTGTATTTAATTTAACTCCCAGTTATGCTTCGAACTGCGGAAACCCGTACAGGAGAACTCCCATACTACCTACTGTGCATAATTCTCTCAAGGTTGCATTCGCATAAGGGCGTAATGTTCTACTTCTTAAGGAAACAAATGTTGTTCCTAAGTAGGTTCCTGTTTAGCTTATCTCAAAAAACAGATACATTCTGAATCATGCTGGTCAGTGTGTTGATGTGTATCAAGATGAAATTCATGATTAAGATAACATTCCAGAAATAAGTGTTCGACTCAATGAATGATCTTGAAATTAATACTACCTCTAGGCAAAGACAAAAAAATCAGTTTTATGCTTCTCTTTTAGAACATTTGTCTTCCTTAAGTAACCAGTAAATCACCCAACTACCACGGCTGCCATATCTCTGTTGACAAACAGAAATGATGGGGTTTATTCTAGATCTTACGGTTCACATTTATTTAGAAGATGAAACGAAGGTGGCCTTAAAACGAGTGAGATTTAACGTAAATGCAAACTCTTAATCCTTCTCCATATCAACATCATTTTGATTGAAATGGAAAGATAAATTTGATCAATAAAGAAATAAAGGTACAAACTACACTACCACCATTAAATACGATACTTTTTAAAATTATCGGCTTATTATTCTTATTATTATTTAATCATTTCTTTATTTAAATATATTTTTTAAAGTAATTTAGTCCTCAAATTTTGGGGCAAAAATGAAAAGGTAGCCGTTACAAGCTTTCACGTAAAAATATAATAGCAATCACACTACCAAACTTCGATCAGCAAACACGGTTTTAAGAAACTATTGCAAGCAATTACCGTTTTCCATGATCAATAAAACCTGTCAGATTGATACCTGTTCTGGTGGAGGTGGCATCGTGATCCAATTATACTTCCGCATTTCTAGAGGTGCGCGAAGTCGTTCAAACTCCTTCCACTGACTGGTAAGTCCTTCAAAACATGTCAAACAGGTTACAACACTTTCGGCTTGATGTAACTGCAGAGCGCCGCCTGGTCGAGGATGTGTCATAAGGAATGGGAAGTCGGTTACTGTTATTGACCGTACACGCTTCCGGTACGTAATGATACCGCAAATATAGCAAACAAAATCATGTGCGTTGTATACTCGTGCAGAACGATCGCGATCCTCTACATGCGGAGACAATTCGTACGCTTTCCATTGCTCCATCAACGAATGATAGCAGAAGCTACAAGCAAATACGGTTCCGGCAGGATCTACCAGACAAGGGCTCGGCGAGCCCCGTGCTATGGCCAGTCGTTCAATAAGAGGGAAGAAAGGCGCGTTCTCGGTCACCTGTCGAGCACAGATCATGTACATGTCCGGAGTACGTTCTAAACAAAGGAAACAATCATGTTCGGCAGCAATTTCTGGAGGCAACGGGAGATGTGTGACAAGTGATGAGCTTGACGTCGTTACAGGTGCCAGCACTTCTCGTGGCTTCACCTTGAGATCTAGGCCATAGTATGTTTTCTTCAGAGGCGTCTGCATAACGACGGGTCCCGTCGACGTTGGAGCCGTTTGAACGGTAGTAAGCAACGTTTGCATTTGGGCAGGCGGACCGGGCGTCGGGTGGACGTGGGACGAACAAGTTGTGGCAACGCCGGCTTCGGTTGTTGTATGCGGAGACGCCACCTGAACGCGCAAACCTGATAGTGATCCAGCTGCTTTAGCGCCAGGTTCGGGAGTAGGTGCAGTCGACTGTTGGGCGGTGATTACCGGTGGTCTCGATTGTTGCTGCGAGGTTGACGTTGTTGGTGAAGGAGCCGAATTTACCTGATAAACTCTATGTTGATACGGTATACCAGAAGCTTCAAACGTGTTCCACTGAAGCATAAGATTACCACGACAATCTCCACAGAGCAAAACTCGGCCTACTCCATCCATTGGCATAGCGGCGATCGGACGGGGCAGATCCTCAATAACAGGGAAAAATGCACTCCTTTCACGCTGTGCCTTTGTATCTATGGGAATCAACTGTTCTATGGGTCCAATTTTCTCGCAAATGTAACATCCAACGTAACGTGGCCCCGTTGTTGACCTCGACAGTGGGTTCGTCGATGCGGGTTTGTGCGATGGAGGTGGAACAGTAACTTGTTGGCTTGTGTTTTGTGCCGGTAATACTGGCTTGTGGGGCGCTGCAGTTGGTATCGGCGAAGGTCCTGAACTAGCTTCGGCTTCATTAATCATAATCTTGTAATTTCTTTTGTGTTCAGGTACATTGGAGATCTCGAATACACGATACTGCCGTTGCAGGTTCTTCTGGCAGGGCGAACAAATTGTAGCGAGGCCTTGCGCATTTAAAGGCTGCGCACCTGGTGGTGGCCTAAGCAAACGCAGGAAGCCAAAATATGCTTCTCCCCCTGCAGGAGCCGTGGGCACTGTACGTTGTCCAGTAGCTGGTAACTCTGCCCCGCAAGTGAAACACACGAAAGTGGCTGAAGGCGCGGCCGCTGCTTTTTGCACGATATTGGGTGGAGGAAGGGCTCCAGGTGGTAAGGCAGGACATCCGAAGGCTCTTGGAGGCGGGAGTTGATAGTGTCGATCGCTTGGTGCAATATTGAGCTTCTGATAAGTGTCCCATTGTTGTAGAAGGTACGCATGACATGATGTACACGCCTTTACTCGACCCATCTTCTGATCGATTGGGAAGCTTCGTAATGGTTTTTCATGTTGCAATAAACTCGGAAAGAAGGGACAATTCGCAATGGGCTTGGCAAAAATATTAAGTAATGTCCCCCGGGGTACCTGTCCCCCGCAAACAAAACATACATCAGACGTCTCAGCTGTCATGTCCCTAGGCGGTGGGATTTCAGGAGTGCGCGTCTCTCGTCTCAAGGGAGACGAAGATTCTACAGGACGTTTTGCATGTTTTGAATAGTCATAAGCGATTGTGTTGTTATTGACAATATTGGCTTTATTCGGCTTTTCCGGCGTAGCCCGACCTGCTGGCCGCGACAAGTCGAGAATGTTTTGACCGTTTGGAGGGCATCCTTGTGAGCTTCGGCCCCCAACTTCGTCAACCTTAGACTCGCGAGTAGGCGTAGGTGTCAACCGATAGCCTGGCGGAGGATAACCCGGTCCCTGTGAGTGCGGTCCCTGTTGATGCGTGTGCTGGTGCAGTTGGTGAGCTATTTGTTGTTGCTGATGATGCAACGGTGTTTGCTGCGCCTGCTGTTTCATGTGTGGTTGTTGTTGCGGCTGTTGCTGCTGTTGTTGTTGTTGATATTCTTCTGCGCGAATGTCAAGCCCACTAAACGGTCCATTATCGAGTCGTTTCAGCCAATACGTCCGCTTGGACAGTGGCACTCGCTGTATTTCGTAGCTTTCCCACTGTTGCAGCAGAAGTGCGTAGCACACATTACACGCAAGCACACAACCTTCGGGGGACGTAACTTCGGCACCTGGTGGTGCAGGGTGCTTTTCAAGAAATGGGAAGAACGGTAGACATTTTCCAGATGCGTCAAATAGCTGCCGGCTAGGAAGCGGTAGTCGGGCAGGTGCACCACCGCAAACAAAGCACAGCCTAGCGGTAACATGACCGGGTTGTTGTTGCAGCTGCTGTGGATCGCCGCCAACCTGCAACGCCTGCAGCTGTTGGGCTTGCTGTTGCTGCTGTTGTTGGGGATGTTCGGACTTCACGCGCTGCGTCCCTCCGCCAGGTAGCGCACCAACCATCTTACCGCTGCTACCGTTGGCTGGTCGCTCCTGTTGCTAGCATCGGTTCAGCTGCATCCCCTGGGAGCGCCCCGCTAACGACTTATCGAATTGGCACCATTATCCCGTTCGCAGTACCCGCTCAACTTAACAACACAACGCACCAAGCAATACACACCCACACACTGAAAGCGACAAGAAAGCCCAGCAACCAGATTAGAATATCGGTTTCGCGCCGGCTGCCGCCAAGCAGCGAAGTTCCCTTAACTTCCTGTTGACGATCAACACAAGAGAAATTACTCGCAAACGTTTAAATCAACTTTGTTAAAGGTTTCTCGGTAGAGTTAGGTGTCTTCGTTTTCGGTGTACACCTCCACTCCACTTCCAGCTCTCGCTATATATATATATATATATATATATATACGCTGAATCGCTGCTATCTCTTGTTAGTCTCAAGGACGTCACTTAGTGGCACTTTCGTGTCGTTCCACCGACTCAAATCGTAAGAGGCAATCAAAAACGAAATTCACGAAATACGAACACACAAGTTACAAAGTACAAGAAAAAACTGAAAACTTTTCTTTTGAGAATCCAAACTTCAGCTAACCAAGCTCAGCACAACACAGAAACAAACAAACTCCAACCCAGGGAGCCGCCATCTTGAACAGCGCGCGAAGTGCCCGCCATGCATCTATCCGTTGACGGATATCGACAAAACGCGGCAGTATTCGAACGTCTCATGGGTAGCGACGGTTCACGATTAAATATTCATGTATCGCTGGGCCAGACACAACTGTCAAACCGTTATAAATGTTGTTGAAGAATTAAAGAATAAGTATCTATAATATAAATTATATTCATAATGAAAGCCCCATGCTGAAGGTCTGCTTAAGAAGCTTCGCATCGACAGGTTTCGGTGCACAAAGTATATTAGTCTCATCACATGATATTGTAAATAGAAGTACGTGATTGTATGTATTTGGAAACTGATGCGATACAGTAGACAGTTGTCAATCCCTGGGTGTATAGGTAATTTTATTTTGCAGTAAACTACGCCACTTAAGACAACGAAGATAGCACATGAGCGACATGCATAGAATACCTCATGATCATTGATGTAATGTTTTGGATAAATTAGCATCGTGAACCCGTTAGGAACACGTTTACCTACTAACCTTCGGTACACGTAAGATAGTCCGGATTCGAAACCGAGCGTAGACGCACATCGTTTGGTGCCAAGGAGGGACGATTAGCGGTCTAGAGCAATCTCCGACGGCAATAGCGGGTAGAAAGTGCAAAGTATATATTTTCATCTTAACTCGGCATGTCAACTTTATATACCCTATTAGTCTTTGTTAAGTCTTAATCTGTACATTGCAGAACAGGTACGAATAAAAGCCCGTTAACTTTCGAAGCGCATGTCCCGACGGAAATCTTCGGAGATCTTCGGCAATTTACAATATTACGATTCTTATTCGAAGCTTTCATAAAATACTTAGTTTTCCTCCTGTCTGATCTAGCCACCGAAGCTCTCTGTAAATCGATGTTTAATGCATGCAGACTTTATCGCAACAAATCCATATTGACTTTTACTTGCTTGTACCATTGTTTGCAGTCAAATCTCTAGAATGTGACTCTTTATATGTGAAACAGGCGTCCACCGATCTCCATCGTATTGAATCATGAACGCTTTAAGACTGCGGCTGTGAGTTACGGACGTATGACTTCGCAAGATGCCGAAACAGGCATGATAGCTAATAAAATTCAAATAATATATAGAGAGTCGGCGACATTTCATTGTCAACCATTCGAGTTTAATTCAATGGGGCGTTGTACTAAGTAATATATGCCATCGGAAGACGAAAATTATCTCGGTGGAGTTAGAGGCTGTTTGAAGGTTTCTCAGTTTGTCGCAGTGCTTCTTCATTATTGACTTGTTTTGATTTTTTCTTCAAGTGATTCCTCCCTCAGCAGTCCTCCGTCACTTATTTTTACTGTGCACTTTCGATTATGACTGCTTGCCTTTCTGCTTATCCATCTGTTGATCAATTCTGTCTGCTTGTGAGGCGGCGAGGGTGGTGCAAACTACTGTTTCCGTATTTAGCGCCGTTTGCTGCCAGCCTGCGACTTTTACTAAAGAAAGTGCCTCATATAGAAGATAGTCTGCTCATAGCTGCTGACGCCCCTACTGGTGCGGCCGCTGCCGCTGGTGCTCACAGGCACTACTGCTGATTAAGGTAAACTCGCTTTAGCTCATCTCGTCGTTTCTTTTCGTCCTGATGATGATTGGTAACCGCGGTTGCTGCTGCTGCTATTTATGGGTGATGGAGCGTCGTCGACCAACCGAAAGTGCCGTTGTTGTTGTGAAGAGAAAGTTGTTGCTGATGTTGCTGTTGTAAACGTTGCTGATGTTGTTATTGTTGTGGCCTCCTTTCTCCCGCTGCTTGAGATGAACCC
The DNA here is from genome assembly GCF_002443255.2 of Varroa destructor. Lineage (NCBI taxonomy): Eukaryota > Metazoa > Arthropoda > Arachnida > Mesostigmata > Varroidae > Varroa > Varroa destructor. The sequence continues at coordinate 32,501,577 of NW_019211459.1, forward strand.
AAATAGCTTCTCTTAAGCCCTCGCCCCCATTCGACGAATCTCGCTGAATAAGAAAACGGTGGGGAATCTCTAAAAGACAGATACAGAGTTATGTCTAAACTTTTGCTACCGCAAAGAAGGCGGTTGTTCTGGCTTTTACGAGTTCTACATGTTCGTATACCGTCAACGAACGTCATAACTGATGCTGTTGTTCCCGTTATCACCTGTATCATCTTGTTGCCATAAAGACTAGCAGAATGACTGAACGGGCAGTTAGTCGACTAATGCGCGTATACATTCCAGTCTTGCACTCAGGTTCTAGAGCATTGTCATGCAGTAGATAGCGCGCTGAGCCTCATTTGTCTCTAATGCATATTTAATCTCCTAGAAGCGTCGTGTACGCACATACTGACTGAATAGGACAGCTATACCCGTTAAACTCCTTCCCCTTAAACGACCGAAGCTAATCTTCGTCACTCTGACAACAACTGTAGCAGCAAGAGTAGACAATGGGGTCAGAATAGGAAGCCCTATACCATCGTAGCGGCCAACGCAGTGCGCGTCAACTGACGCTTCGGTTAGCGTTAGCGCATCAGCGATTTTGTTAGTGAGTAATAAAGAAGGGGAGACCAGCTCGGAAACCAGTGAAATGAATGCTGTACAGATGAGTGCTTCAGCTTACGGGAGCATTAAGGAGAGTGGCGGGTGCGACACGATAAGTGGTGGGAGCGCCTCTAACAACTCGGACATCGGTGAAACGGCATCATCACAGGTAAACGCCGAACACGATTTGCACGCCCATAAAACGTTGCGGCATAGACTCAGTCATTTCCTACATTCGCACAGGTTCTACGTAAGTATCATTAATGACAATAGGCAAACAACGTTGTACATCGCTTAACCATCCTTTTCCCTTTATAGCACTCCCTACGGAGGGAACTGTCTTATCGGCTGCCTGCCTTAGAGATCGCAAAATTCATAAACATAAGACTTTGAGTTCAATTGTTAGCTGATTTTTTTCAAATTATTCAAGTTCTTAATTTCAGCCCTTACCTTATAATTACGTCCTGTCAGCGTGTATACCAAAACACTTTCTACTCTCGCAATATATTCGAAATTCATTTTCATCGTTATAGGCATTTTCTCCGCTGCGAGGGTATAAGCTTTGAGAGCTCTTAGCTCAATTACGTGTTGATCCATCAACTCTAACCCAGGTTAATCCAATGAAGAAAAGCCAAAACCATAATGGTTTACTATCAGACTTGCAACAGCGTAAGTCTCCATTCCGACCGGGCGTTTACCAGGTCGCACTTTAATTATAACCGAAGTCTAGTAACGTTTTAGATTTCAACGTAGAGCTTTTGTAGAATTAATGTCATGCCGATTTGTTCGTTATGTATGCATCTAGTTATAATAAGCCCTGCTAAGTGGAGTAAAGGCCGAGGTTGTAAGAAAGTCATATAAGGACATTATTGTGGTCAAAGTTAGCTGAGAGATCAAACGTGGACGGTGACTGACAATAGACTTAATTAATTTCATTACAACCATGCGTCCGATTTTGACTTAGTAAAATGACAGACCATATTGAATCATTTATTAACTGCGACGTGTTCGACGTGCTGGAAACACCCAAGGGGCGTTCATACTTGCAATCGTTTTATATCGGTCTGTTTTTGTTTGTATAAAAGATCCCTAAGCAGTACTGGTCAGACATGTAAAGCAAATAAATATTTAAAAATTGTCATTTTAAAACAGAGAGCATATGAGTAAGTTTTCGGAATTCCGGGGCACCTCAGGATCGAGAACGAGCAGCAGATGTTTCAGCTTAGGTAGTTAGTTAGCTTAGGAAATGTAACACCGTCAAAGAATGCGCCATTTCGTAATATCGTCATCCGAGACAAACGGGCAATGCGCAGGTTTATACCATTCTATTATAATTAGTATATAATACCAGCAGTATTTGAACGTAAAGGAACCATATTGATACGCTCACCTTCACATCAATTTAATGAAAAGGTCACCATTGATCTATTCTTGAAAATATGTCATGTACTGTCATACAGTTTCACAGCATCTGTACGTTATAAATTCTTTTCAATAAGAGAGTATATTACAGCTAATTTAATTCTAACAGTACAAGATTATTTTGAACAAATAATCTTAATAATATTTAAAGATTTGCTCTGTTAAATTTTAGTATAATAATAGTTATAACAATGAGTAAAAGCTCCATAAACTGACTTAATTCCTTAAGATGATAACCTTAACTTAAGGAAGTTGCATTTACCCTGTACAAAGATGGAAAATTGCATCTACTATCTACGATGTCATGATCTTTACACACACTTCATGTAGAAGCTGATAGCCTGACATAATGAGCTATCTAAAAGCAAGAAAGCAACCAACTGAGTTTTCTCGAATTTGGTAGTCTTCACATATTACTAAAAATAAATGTGATGCTTTGTAAAAATGCCAGACAAAAGACATTGCACAGTTTCATCCAATGAAATATCCTATTCCATCTTTTTTGGCCTCTGCTCTGCTATATTTTCCTGCAAGTGTGCCTGTGTACTCATCTTTGTATTTTTAATTCATAACTAAATTTTTATTGGTTTGTTTGCTTAGTATTTATCTTTGAGTACGTACTTAGTTATCCTGTGAACGATTTGCAAAAAGAACGTATGTTCTTTTTTGTTTAATAGAGATAATTTACTAATATTTCACCTCAAACTGTCCTCTACTAATTAATAACTAGGTCATTATTGTAATGCTAGTCACCATTGACTGTCTTCTGATCGTCGTGGAACTGCTGGCAGAGAGGCGGGTCCTTGAAGTTGTCGGAGGACATCCACAGGAACGGTACTACAACCACTACGTTCATGTACGTATAACCCATTAAAATAATTAGAATATAAATAGCAAGCTAAAAGGTATTCACAGGCGTCATTGCAGCATACAGGGTTAATTATAAGTTCTCAAGGAAATTAAAAAAAGTTTACAACTTTTTATAGTTTTCTTTTTACAGAAATTCATAGAAGTTATACCCACCCAGGAGCACGTATGCTGTTTGCAAATAAACAGTCCCGTTGAAAGAACGAAAATCCCAGCGCTGAGTGCTTCCATTGTCCTTTTGTTTAGCGTATTCAAGTTTAGTCGTTAAATATAAAAGTAGAAACCATTATGAGTTCTATTATAAAATCGACCGCTTCACGGATTTAAAAATATTCCTTATTGAAATTAATCAGCACTTAGTCCGTACATCTCATTTTCCCACAGTACTATTAGATGATAAATTTTTAACCAGTTCCATCATTAGATACAAATAATAGCATAGTATTTGCCTATGTCATGAGTCCTTGTTTGCGTCTCAATGAAAGCTAATATATCATATTATATTGGTCTACTAAATATATGGTGTTGAAGTTGAAAGCGTAGTCATCGCTTTTACTATCTCCTTATCGTCATTATAACCACGACCATCAGCTGTTAGGATTATCTTATAGAAGGTGCAGAATAATGATTGTGATTGAATATTGCAGGTATTACACCATCTTTCGATAGCGATTCTTTCGATCTTCGTCGTCGAAATTATAGCTAAAGTGTACGCGTTTAGCGTTATTGGGTTCCTAAACCATAAACTTGAGGTAGTATTATTTGCTTTCTATTCGAAACAAAATAAATAAAATGTACATTTGAAACTGTATATATATATTGTGTTTTTTAGAAAACGACCCAAGAGCGGCAAAAACCGCGTTAGGGGAGTATTTATTAACTAAACAATGTACTTGGATAACTGTAGTCCGACGTTTTTTCCTGAAGCGTGGCTTTCGCAGATTTTATTAAAGGTTTTACATAAAATAAATGTTTAAAAAGATAATAATAGATAGGGTTATTCATTTTATATATATATATATATATATATATATATATATATATATATATATATATACGTACGTGTGCTATAGGAAATAGTAATAAATAAATTATCAGTAATGACCTATACAGAGAATTAAAACAGTAGGTATAAAAACAGTTAATGGTTATAAGGCACTGCACATATATATATATTAAGGTTTATAAACCGAACTTTCTTGTGCAGGATTGCATTCGTTATCAATGCAATATTTGATAAAAATACGATATGAATATTAAGTAAGTATTTATATAATATGATGAGTAGTGGAAGTTACGTAACAGGAGTATCTATTGGTAATTTAATTGCATGTTTCGCAGGTTTTTGATGCTTTTATAGTTATCATATCATTGATTCTGGATATCGGTTTCTACAATCCTGATTCAGTGGTTTCTGTCGGATCTAGCCTGGTAATTGTGGTGCGTCTTTGGCGAGTCGTCCGAATCCTCAATGGTATGAGGCCAGTTGTTATTTCTATTACAATCTCTACGCTTCGGAGATATATATTTTTTTGGTTTACAGATGTCAAGCTAACTATCTGTAACCACAAATAAAAGAGCCGAGCAATATTCTTAGATCTATTTCGTGCGCAAATATACCCCGCTTACTATCGCGCATCCACATAAAGGTTCAACCCGCTGACCAAAGCAGAAACAATTTTTCATCATAGAAAATGGATTAACGCTATTATTAATCCGTTCTCAATATTTACCCCCAATTCTTTATTATTCAATTTATATGTAGCGCATTCAAGTGAGTTCTGCAGTAACTTAAATCAGCCTACTAGCCAAAAATAGAGCCCTTTTATTACTTTATTTTATAGTAATTTTATTATCACTTTTCTTAGAAAGTCCAACTACAAAAGCCCTTAATCACTTCTATTTTTAAATTGCGTATGATTTTGACTAAACATGAAGCGGCGGATAAATTACGCTTTTTCTATGTCACACAAGGCTTTGCTGTGATTTTATATCCTAGATTTTTTTCAACTCTGCATCGTCACAGTTATATGTGTATATCAACCCCTTTGGCAGCCGATGATTGTCTCGACAACTATTAGCATTTAAAAATAAATACAAAATAGCTTTTTCCAAAAACTGGTGCAATGTGTCTTAAAAATTATCTTACTAATTTGGAAGTAGCTATGCTTACCGAAATAATGCATCACCATAGCATGATAGAAACAGTTTTCTTAGAGCTAACGATAAAAACAACCCTTTTTTTTCAAATAATAAGGTTTAAAAATTCCTGCAAACAGCATTTATTTTCTATATATTCATGTAATTTTTTCACTATTCTATGAACAAATAGGAGACGTAAGTATTACTTGCATATATGACACGTCTCACGTAAAACAATTCCACAGCGCTTCCTCAACGTTATCAGTGCCATCAGGAGCTAACTTAGGGTATTAACTGACTGCAACATTAGAAATTCAGCTTCTCTCTTCAACGGTATCTAGTTTACGGAATCTATGCGTTCTGGTGATTATCAACTCGAATCGTATGATGACGATGAAACAAAGTTCAGCCGTTCATTGAATGAACGTCGTAGTATCGCTGAGTTAGATGTAATATAAAAGCCGAATGAAATGAGTATATGAAACGGATAACTTTATTATACAATAATAGAAAAATATCTAGAATTTTATTTAAAGTATTACACACTTTGGTATTTACTTTCTTGCGGTTTCGTAGTGTGTTTGAAACCAGTCTACTGTTTCTTTGATGGCTACGTCCATCGGTGTGAATTCGAACTCAGGCAAATAACGCCTCAATTTGGCGTTGCTAACGGTTTTTTTGAACTGTCCGTCAGATTTTGATGTGTCGAAAACAATTTTGTCCTGTGAAATGTCCATAGCTTTAGCTATCATCATAGCCGCCTCTGCGATGCTCACCTCTTGAGATTCGTCAACGGACAAAATGATCGGATCAACCTCCGGGTAATCGCGGAGCACCCAGATGATCAGGCGTGCCAGATCTAAGTTATACACGAATTGACGGAGAGGTTTACCCGAACCCCAAACAGTAAACGGCTTCCCCTCTCGTTTTGCCATGTAAGCTTTATGAATGAGGCCAGGAAGGACGTGTCCATCCTCAATGTTGAAATTATCATGTGGTCCGAAGACGTTCGTCGGAATCACAGATGTGAACCGACAACCATGCTGGGCAAAATACGCTCGATTTTGTACATCAATCAGTCGCTTGGCATGCGAGTACCCAAAGTTGCTGGGATGTGGAGGACCATTGTGAATCATGGTCTCATCAATAGGGTATGTTGTACAGTCTGGAAATATACAGGTTGACAAACACGACACCACCTTTGATACATCTTGCATATGACTGGCGTGTAACACATTATCGTTAATAGCGAGATTGAAGCGCAGAAAATCTAAATTAAGCCGCATGTTGCGATACAACCCGCCCACAAATGCAGCAAGGTGAACAACATGTGTTGGCTTATGCTTGGTGAAGACTGCTTCAACCGCAGCTGGATTACGGAGATCGCCGTCTTTTGATGATAAGAACACCCATTCCTCGTCAGGCCGCACCTGCGATGGATCTTGCAATGCCTTCTGTAGTCCTTGGCCGACTAAACCGGATCCGCCTGTAACGAGAACTTTCATTGTTTTGCCCCCGAAAGCGGTACACAATGCAAGCTGTCACAGAACGGCAACAGTAACTCGTTTGCCTGCAAACATTCGTTGCAGTCGTTCCTCAGACTTAGCAAAAATTGCGCAACTTATAATATATTGGAATTTGCATTTACAAATGCGAGCACATCTATAGCTTTTTATTCTATACCCTGCTAGTAATATATGCTAGCTTTTTGAAAAAACTAATAATTTTATTAATCATTCATACTCGCCCTAATAGTCGAGTTATTTCGCTAAGAAGTGATTATGATGATGACTGATGCATGCATCATGCGTAGAACTATTCGAACTGCGCATGATTTTCCTGCCCAGAATCACGTATAAAGGGTCACATATTATATCTCTTTTTGGGATGACAGTAATAGTAGCAACTATTATCGTCACCTTAGACACTAAGTTTCACGGAATAACTCCGTCTGTATGAATCGAATAGATTTTCCGAGTTCTAAGGGTCAGCAGTCTTATACGTCGGTATTATCAACAACTGCAGTGACGAGATTAACATTTACGATTAGTATTATAACATCTGTCACAACTTACCTGTTAACACAGCATTGGACGTGCAGTCGTAAGAAATTTTGATCGCAATTACCAGAAAAGCGCTTGCTTATCACCTGCTGCGTGAAACACTATGAGGCACACAGCTGACAGTTGTGTGTAAATAAACTTAATGTAATCATGCATCGGCGCCACGGGCTAAATGCACCACCTGACCAATAAATCAGCGGCCTATTGGCGGAACAAGCGAAGCAATGAGTGAAAGGGAAGTGAAAGGAGCAAAGGGCTATATGTACACGTACACCAGAACTAGCACAATATTCGGGTTAGGGCATTTAGTCATCACGCGGACGGCTGGCAGGAAACTTTATAGGCAAGCAAAATTTTCAGTGGATTCTTTAGTGGGTAAAGGATCAACTTTTCAAGTATGGCATAAGTTAAATACAATTTGTAATTAAAGTCAATGGAACAATCGTGCATACAAGCAATGTATCTAAGTGCACGAATAGACCTGTTTAGCAGCAGATGCAACAGTCATTTCCGTTGACAGGTAGCTAGCGATTCGATACTTTCAGTATGTGTTAGATGTAGACAAACATTGTATAGAATTGATTTTTTCATTTGCGCTATAAATATGCGAATGATATCCGATAATAACGACGTTGACTGTACGTGACTGGTATTAGATATAAGTCTAAATGGATTAATAACCTTGTGACACTAAAGCTGCAATTAGCATGACAAAAGTAAATAATATTTTGTTCAAATTCGTTCATATAGGTCGGCATTCAGTTTCTATGTGAATTATAGTGCCCTTATTTTTGTGAGCAGATATAAACATAGCAGCCGAAATGATGGGTGGAGTTCTGTCGTTTGCATAAAAGTGAAATAGTTGGAACGTAGGATTATGGACGCAGTTGTCGAGCTAGATGTATGGAAATTAGACGGGGAAACCTAAGCGATACACATTTTTATAAAGAAAAATATTTTTATTTTAAAAGCTTACTTTGAATCTTTCTAGATGAAATGAGATCAAAAAAGTGATCATGATTGACTCAGTCTTTTATATATCTAAGGTATGTGCAAAGCTTTCCGCAGTCCCATATATAATTAACAAAGGGTAGCATAGAAAATATAAAGTAAACTAGTCGTATATGTAATATATGTAAACTATGTTTTTGTTTGTAACGATTTTGGGGGCTCTATTTCAAAATCTTCGCAATAGACAAAGATGTCTGTGTAATTGCTGATCTTATTTTTAACTGAAACATGAGTGAAATGCATTAGTTTCCAAGTTGTTGTTATGAGTTGCAAGTGTACGATTTACCGAATATTTGTAAATGCCTTAAATAAATTATATTTGCATAAATAACTTTATAACAGCACTAGACAGTTAAGTGAATTTGTTATAGGAAGTCTTTAGTCTAACTTGATTTGATGAACTTGATGGTCAAGTGTATTTCTTAAGCGTGTTTCTTCGAAATTAAGTAGCCACGAATAGTCTCAATCAAGTGGTTTACCGAAAACCAATAAAACGTTTCATAAATCTTCGTCTGCTTCCGTTTACTAGGCATTGTACTCACGGTAAAGGTGCAAACTGAAGATAAACTTGAAACAAAAGAAGAAAAAGTATACTTCAAGAACTGTTGACCCAACGTGACTACCGCCACGTGCTCGAAGAAAATAATCGCTATCTACGAAAACTGCTGCAAGAAAATGGTGTCGAAGTGTCACCGCCCGTTGAATCGATCACCAGGAAGAAATAGATAAGATTATCAGTATAGCACGTGATTTTTTAGACGTTAGCAACAGTGTAATCATATTTTAAGATAATGTAAAGATATAAATCAGGAAGAAGCTTGAATGGCCAAACGAGTTATTGAAGCCAGTCTTTCATTGGAAATGGGTCTCTAGCTGACGTCTGACCCACTAACGACAGGTTATGCACGACAACAATACCACTACCTAAGTTCTGTCTGTTCTTAATTTTCTGTCTGTAAACAAAGCGTTTTTTTTTTTTGATAAGCGGTTTTTTGATCAATAATATTAGACGTCCTGTAACTCATCACATAATTAATTGGTGTGTTCATACCATGTAAACAACATACACTATACACTTAGTCACCATATATTTCTAACGGGAGAATTCACCATTGGAACTTCGGCAATTCAAATATATTTATCTTCGAGTGTGTATATTATATAAATAATTACTCGTCAGCCTTACGTGAAACATTTCTGAGCAATTAGTTCATTGCGCCTTATGTATTTGATTGATATTTGTGCAATCCTTAACGTTTTCATTGAACGAGTGCCAATAGCTATACTTAACCACGTTAAATCCCCAGTCGTAATAAAATAACATCGTATTTTTGAGTTACATTATCTAACTTCGTTAAATAAAATATCATGACATATGAACAAGGTCAGCCTGCTGACTGAATCTTTACACATGCCTTCAAGTTCAGACAGGTCTGTTCTATCACCTATAGTAGCGTGACCGCATCGTATCATGCACATGACAGTAATATTCGTCCCTCACACATACAGTAAGCGAGATAATTTTGAAATAAAAGAATATATTTACTTTCGCACAGTAGGTAAGCGATCTCTAATATGATAATCACCATCCATTCAGTTGTGTAAATGGAAATATGTACGTAAAAACAGAGAACGCGTTGGAGGTACTAAGGTTCCTTACCTACCCTATTACCTGAGTTTACCTTATTACAGTGGATATAATTTGTCCATAACTGGGTATATACTATGCGTCTAATTGATATTTTAACGATGTTGAGCGACGTCACAATGATCAGCAAATAACGAGCATAGCTCTATAAACAATTCAGATTTTTAATCTTCTGTAATAAGTACGTACTGGCCAAATATGTTATATAGTTCTGTCAGTACCGAATCTGGGTACTCCAATATTTGCTATTTTTTACTATGTGATAAATTCGAATCTGTACACTGATTCATAGTTAAAGTAGTAGTACGAACCAAATTACGAGGCACTAATTATTCCGTTACTTACAACTAAAGAGTCTTCTGCGTGGAATAATCGAACCGTTACTACAACGGATGAGTTTGTCTAAAGATGATCGTAACTTCGAGTCAGGTCCTGCTACAGAACATGTGTGGAGTAATAAGAACATACACAGCATCTTTTAGGGTTTCTAAGTACACTATATTACCACTAAGTTATGTCGGTGTTCGAGACTCTATAAAATGAAGTACTGATTTGGAGTAGCTCCAAGAATATCGCCTTCTCATACTATCCTACAAACCGTTTAGTTTTATGATAATAATTACAAAGATCTTCAGTTATTTAGCCATACGACTTAAATTAATGTTGAGCAGCAAAAATATCGAAGAAAATGACATCCCGCTAACCAGTGAATGACTCGTCGAAAAAAAGTTACCATACATTTTACGGATATGTACTATAAAGAGATACATTAAACCTGACTCAATATTTGCAATGATGTAATTCAGTAAATGATGTGATATTGTAATTCAGAAATTGATATCATTATTTTTCTAACCCAACGTACATCTTTCATGCGTTGTAATCCTGTTTAAGTCTATTCCAAACGTTAGTGGTTTTTATCAAGTGAACAAATGTATTATAAAATTGATCTTAAGTAAGTTTTGTGTGTTTTCATCTGTTGGTGATTGTTGTTACATCTAGCTGGTATGTATTGCGCCTAAGTAAAATACCTAATGCACGGAACAAGTTACAGAATCTGAGGTTACCGCTCGCACAAATACATCGACACGCGTTTAAATAAACATATTTCTTTCGCAATTATTGTCGTATATATGACACTAAGAAGATTATTCCAGATGTGACAAGGGATAATAAATACAGAAATATTAAATAGTGTTCCTTTTTTTTTCTAAGAGCCAAAAGAACAGAGAGCACAAAAGTATACGATTTTAGGATAATTTTATTTATGTTGAATGGACCTTGGTTGTGTATATGTCCTCTCCGAAATGTACATCAGTATTGCTGAGGCGAGCAGGTTCATTTTCTAATGTTTGTTGTAGGGCAAAACCCGGCCAATATACAATTTACACATTGTTTCCATAGAATTCGCGGAGATTTTTTTTAATCTTCATAAGTCAGCTTTTCCGTCTTCACCAATCATACTTTTCCCTGGCTTCACAATTTGGTCATTTCTCGACTTATTTATCCCCGATCCATTCAGGATTTGCTTATGAATGATGCACTCTCAAAAATCCCGGCCATATATTTATATCATTTACTACCTGCTGCTTTGAGCTCCGGCACACGACATACATATATGTTACACAATTTATGAGAAATTAAGGAATAATAAGCACTTGTCAAATATCAATTGTCATTCACTGGTTTTTCTAATTTGTCGTCCGCTTCAGCTGCTCATTGATAATTGCTTTGTAGTAGAAGTTGAAGTCGTTGAAGACCGGTCACCGGGATTTATATATATATATATAACGACCGCTATCACTAACTGAATAAACATGTCGTTATTAAGTAGCTTTCAGGGTCACATGGTTCACACGCATGGTATTGTCATATACATTTAGATGCGATTGTGTTTATGTAATGAACAAAGTATATGTTATTATTTTTCAACGTTTTTGCATGCCATAATTTCACTTGTGATATCGGGTAAAAACAGATAATATTTACTAGTATCGTCATTATAATAACTATTATAACGATATGATACGTTGCGATAAGTCAAGCTAGAGATAAATATCTCTCATACAACTCTTTTTTTTTCGCAGACTAACGGAGCAACATTAACATTAATTCCTTCTGATACTCAACGATAATTAATTGATTTCTTTTATTTTCTACATGTCTCGTCACAAAGGCTCGCAAAGTGCCGTTCACGTGTGCATAATATAGCTCTCATTATTCGCAAAGAGGATCAATAACTAGTTGTAATCTCGCTCGTTACACCCAGCACTTCCGTATGCTTCCTTTATATTCGCTTATGCTTCCCCATGACACATGGCGGGACTAAAATAATGACGACTCACACGTTTTTGAAGCTCAGGCAAGCTTGCCTTATTTTTTTAATCGACGGCGAATGAGATTTCAGTTTATCCAGTCTTCTCGTCGCCGCCCGCGTTTCCCGCCACTTTTGATCTAGTAATACCTATCTCGGGGAGTGTACTGCCGCACCGATTGACTACTCTCGTATGCAGAAGAAGACTTCCGACTGCTCTCATAGCCTCGTCGAATTTCGCGGTCGCTGCCGCTACCGCCACGATTGCCGCCCCCGTTCGTCCACGAGTCGCGTCTGGAGTACTTAATTTTTGAGGGGCTGCGTCTGTCAAAATACTCCGCCCGACGCGATGAGCCATATTCTTTGCTTCCTCGTGGTTCATAGCCGTAGTCATCAGATCTTCGCTCATATATCGAGCGTAGCGCGCGTCTGTACTCGGATGTATCCTCGTAAGGTGACGCTCTTTCATACCGCGATTCGGAGTAGCCACCGCCACGACTATCATACGCGCTGCTTGACAACCGCTCGTAGCGATCACGATCGTATCCACTTGTACCGCTCCCTGCACGTTCGTGGCGCTCATAGCGTTCGTAGGGTGATCCTGCGTAGGACGATGAGGCCGGACCTCCTCTAAGCGGTGGCCCACGGCGGTCGTACCCTGGTGGGCGGCTGTACGGGCCCGGCCGATACTCACGATACGCAGTGCTCCCATCTGAGCCTACCCCACCTGCTCGGCACTCCTTACTCCAGTGTCCCTGACGACCGCAACGGAAGCACGTCATCCGACCGCCCATGCCTGGCTGATGTCGGACACGTGATCGCGATTCCTCGACGAGGATGGCCACTCCCCTGAATTCGTGGCCGTTCAGTGCTTCGATAGCGGCTTGAGCATCAGCATCGTTCATCATATGCACAAAGCCGTAGTCTTTGATGACGTCACATTCGGCGACCGCGCCGTACGCCTCAAATAGCGCCCGGATATCATTGCTGCTAGTGCCCTCAGGGAGTGAGCCAACAAAGATCTTCGTTGTACCCATTACTGCCTCGAGAATCGGTGACGATATAGACTATTGTTTCGCCTGTAGGTTGTTCTTTCTAAAATAAAAACGTTAATAATACTTAATTCGGCTCTGCCTATTTAGCTTTAAAAAGTTAAATTGTTTAATGCCGAACTCAGGAAGTTCATGTGCAAAGTCCAGAAGAACACGTACGGTGCGTGATATTAGCTTGATTGAAGTTAAACAGCCGTAGAACTTCGAGCCTCAGTCGATTTCGCCGAAAGCTTCGTAACGATCCAGCCGAAGTCACGCATCGAACCGAACAAAACCGCACCGAACACGTTGACGTAATTACGTACCCCTCCTGTAACACGCGCGAATCAATTTTTCGACCTGGCAGAATCTTTCGAGGATGCTAAAACGATACAGATTTGTTTGATTCAGTGAAGAAGATTGCGATTCATCATCGTCATCATCATTGCCATCAACGATTTCACCGGTTATTTCTTTGTACTCAAGATACCTTTACCGTTATTTTCTAGCCGTTTGATTTTTGCTGATATTTTAGTAAGATTACGGAGGCGAATCAAATACGATTCCGCATGGCCGCCCCAGCAGCAATTGATAATCCGAGCTTTTTCAGCATTAACCATCTTGCTAATCATCGATAATCATACTTCATCGTACTGAATTTTCAAGAATCCCGTCTTTTACCCTCACACTTATCTCAAGTTAGGTCTAGAACCGCTACTAGACTAGGTGCAACTGTTCTTCGACTGATTCGACCGTAATGATCACCCCTTAATGAATCATGACCCCTTTTTTTGGCTCGGTAAAGCCCGCATGCTCGTACTGGTCGTCGCGCGTCGAACTGCACGAAACCAGGTCTACATATGCCGAAATGGCGTACTGTCATGACGTTTTTAATGTCCCGAATACCGCACATTAGTGGTACGTCCGCCCAGGCTACCATTATGCCTGCTTGCTGATTTCTTAAATATGTTTTCTGTTTATTTCCGTATTTGTTATGTTGTCACAAACTGTTGTTGCTCCCATCACATTTGCTATTCTTACTATACTAAACATTCGATTGAATGTCTTTGCATCATCGATTCGATTCGACCTCTTTTCGACTGAGCAATTCACTCTATTCCGCTCTCAGATAACTCTCGCTTACTAACCTCCACACGCGCGCACGCAGTGTAGCACCACACGACATAAAACAACACACCACTGGCAGCAACACCAGTAGTAACAGCTGCAAGTACAGTTTCGTTACCAGGTGAGCACGAATTATCTCTCCGTACGTTGTTGTTTATTGCTTTCCGATTACAAGTAGCAATCGTTGTTATTTTTGCTGTTGTTGTTGTTGTTGTTGCTAGATGCGAACAAATTTGTCAGGCAGTGTACCACCCACCCGTAAGCGGTCATTGCACGTCACCGTAGCACCACAACTAGCATCGACTGTTGCCTGAGAGGAAGAAGAGCCTGCAGCTACGGCCTGTTAATAGGTTTTAGTGGGCTAACCATAAGCTAACAACAACAGCAGCAGGCCACCAGCAGCGTTAAAGGTACCCGGCACACGGTCAGCGCCAATAGAGGGAGCCGCTGCTGCTGCTGCTGCTGCTAGTTATTAGAAACAAAACGTAGGAACAACAACGTAAAAACATTCGTAAGTGCTCCACTGGCAGCGGTGGTCACGACAGCACGACAAGCCAACGACAACGGCGCCTCGACTCCGCCGTTGCCGAACACACGACACCATCTGCAGACGACAACACGCAGTGGCCGGTCCCACCGGTGGCGTCACACCATGATACGGATTTATCTGCTGCGTTAAGAATCAGATGCACGCCGTAACTAAGAGCGCCAACGTACGGTGTTACCACGCCAACACTAGTATTGTTACTGGCACAATTGGTGATGGGCCGGTTAGTCTCTTAGCCGCTTAAGGTTAGTCAGGCCTGCCGGCATTGCTGTTGCGACTGCTACTGCGACTGGCAGCAGCAGGAGCCAACGATGCTGCTCCTGTTCGTGCTCCTGCTTCTGGCGCCCATAATGCTGCAAACATCAGCTGTAGCGGCGGCGACGGCGGCGCAGGAAAGGCAATAAATGGGTGCTTCAACCGACTCGAAAACAAGGCTTGCACACACACACACAAACGCACACATCAAACACACAGATCTACACGCTGACAAACGAATTAACGAACCAACCAGCTAAATAGTTAAAAGAGGCATGTACAGCGAAACACTACCTAGCAATGTAAAAAACGCATACATACCAATTGGCAGTCAGCCACGGCCAAGTGAACAATCAGCCCGGTGAGTAGCGATGGGGCATCATGGAAACCTGTGTGTATAGAAATGTTTGCATGTGTGAGTTGTGGAAGAGCTGACGACGTCGCGGTTCGGAAACAGCTCGCCGATGCTGGCGAGCCGTACGACTGTGAACGCAGCCCTACGAGAAGAGAGCGATACGAACAATATAAGAGGCGCCGACCGTGTCAACGTTACATCTTCGCAAGAATAAGCGATAATGTAGGAACTAGCATTAGCTAGAAAAAATTAAAATTGCTATTGTAAAAAGGACCTGTTTAGGATGGTTCAACAGATCTAAGCTCTCCTATATATCTTAATATATAGGACAGTCAGGGAAATATATTGCGGATAGTAGATTGTACACGTTATTCTATTTGAGATTTGTTTTTGCTTCGTAATATTAAATTGTTGAACAAAAGCTCATTTGAACCACATACATGCTAATTACATACATCTGTAACTGACACAGTATTTCTCTTACGGCACGTACCGACAGCTAACTTTGGCCAATTAGACGACCGTCTATTGCGGGTGTATCGAATACCATCTACGCACTATTTCTATCATTGCCGATGTCATAAATGCACCCCAAGGATCTGTAGCGGATCTGCTCTTTCCGTTTGAGTCTCTCAAGAAACATGACACAACGTATGAGATCCCTAGATCATGCTTAGATCTATTCTGCGTAGGCAAACCTTGCAGACTGTGTGAAAAAGCGGCTTCAACATATTAATAGGGTTTGTTCTTATGCTCGAAGATAATGATTAGCGCTGTATAAAGCTATTTAGTCATGCTAATTAT
Source organism: Varroa destructor (assembly GCF_002443255.2). Classification (NCBI taxonomy): domain Eukaryota; kingdom Metazoa; phylum Arthropoda; class Arachnida; order Mesostigmata; family Varroidae; genus Varroa; species Varroa destructor. The sequence continues at coordinate 32,517,746 of NW_019211459.1, forward strand.
ACGTACAGGGTGCGAACGTCTGCTTTATTTTTATACGTTAAGTTTTAAAAGCTGAAAAAATAGGATTTGGTCAAATTTCGTTACTCTATGAGACACAAATTAAAATCTGATGCTTCATAAGATAATCTTCCGTATAATATTTTTTATTGTTTTCTTTCTAGTGCTTTTTTTAACAAAAAAAATATGTGGGAATTACACACTATCCGTGTATAAAACAAATTCCCAATAATACGTGACATGCGATATTACTCACAATTCTGATAGAAACAACACTTGCCAGATAAGATTTTTGCCTTTATGCAAGGGTGTCTATTATTGTGACTTTAATTGGTCTCTGCTACTGGTATATTTCACCAATAAATCTATACCTATTATAATTAATTGCATTATTTCTCAATAAGTGTAGACGATTTTGGGGAGAAATATCTATATGCAACACTAATTGACTAGTAATAACTTTCAAATTCAAAAACGTCTCAACTTTTGTTCCCTGTTGCATTATTAAGGTGATCCCTGAACCATGGATGGACTAAAATGTTGCAAAGCCGGTACAAAATTTTTTTGAAAAGATTCGAAAACTTCGGTTGGCCTTGTCTGACTTTTCGTACTTACAATACATCCATGGCATTAGGTTTGGTAGTTAGAGTATTCTTCTAAGAGAACAGTCCTGTTGAAGTACCCATTGTTATGGGCAGAGTGCATGTAACGAAAAAAACTGTGTATTAGACACTTCTCAGCCAGATTCTGAAACCTAGTAGCTTTGGATCAACGTTTTAGAAAATATACAACTAAATCGGAACATTGCATTGACATAGCGTTTGAGGTCAAGGGTGACTTTATTAAACCATAAACTGTAGGGATTTTGAGACTCGTAAAACTTTACTCCCAACCTGCTTTTGTCTAATACCAACACTACCTCATTTTTGTAATTTTCAACTCATGGTACAATAGAAATATAATAAAATGTTCACTTCGAAAGTAACGTATTGTTATTTTATGCTGTGACGAAAACGTTCACCACAACGATAATCGATAAATAATGACTTAAGCCTTATCTTTTAGAGAACTAGTATAGATATATAAAATTACTTTTGCCCTCGTTTTTTAAAAAATACCATTATTAAATTTTATGCGATATAATATTATATGGGAAAGAATATATCTATGGAAACTGTATATAAAAGGGTGTAGATTTATTCATTAAGTGCCATACAGTGCCATTTGGTACCATTTCTATACTGATAATGACGTTTCTTACGTTGCTGTTGTTCTGCCTACAAAGTATGTGCCTTGTCTGCCTTGCCTGGATAGCGCATTATGTGTGATGATTGAAGTCTATATAAGACTTCAATGTAATCCTTGCCAGCTTAAAACCTCTTTTTCGTTTCGTATTTCTCTAGTTTACTCTCTGTAATCACAGACCGTGATGCCGCTCACATACAGCGTTGCATATTTTCTAGTTGTGCAAGTCGTCAAGGGACGTTGACCATATGTGTCTCTATGAAAACTCCTACATCTGTTACACGCTGAGCGTCGTTCGATTTCCAAAAAGGAATTCCTAACGTGTCTTCGAATGACATGAAGAATGTACAGGTTTTAATGTAATAAATCTCTATGTAATCCATTGAAATATACTTCTTTCAATAATCGATTTTGGCTTCAGTTCGAAGCAAACAAAAACGGTAAATGGAGATGTAAAAAGTAAAAAAAATACAGCTGCTTTTATGTTTGTCCTCAACAGATAGCGGCTAAGAAGACTGTAATGATATACTATATATATATATATATAGTATTTTACATTATCTTTCGTGTCTTATAAACTGTTATGTCCTTGTATACCTCTATCTGTAAGTATAAACTTATTTTCGCTCGCTGAATAATGAATAACAATTAAACTGTAAAAAATTCTCTATTGAAGCATGCCCCTCCGACGAGTGCAACGTATAGTCTATATTTCTAAGTAACGCCGTTGGCTTTTCTCGAACGTTTGTCAAGTGAGACTGGTTATCATCTGAATTGGTCCCCATAACTTTTTCTAACAGTCATAATGAACAAACAGGCGGAACAGTGCAATGCCTGCATATACACAAGAGCACGTACATGCCTATGGTACACATACACCGATTTGGGTAGATCAACGAGCTGCTGATGTTTTGGTTATGGATGAGAATTATTGCTGTTGTTTTTACGTCCGCTTAGCTATAATATAATAGCTATTAATTAGTGCAAATTATTTTGGAACTACAATTAATCTCTCTATTCTAATTTTTAGAATCTTTCTAAAGTCGCAATATAGAGACAAAGACAGCTGGCGCCACCTATTGCAAATGTATACGACATAACTATTATCCAGCTTCGTAGACCATTAATCAAGATGTTTTTTAGCCACATAATATTAACAATAGTATGATGATACTATTGTTAATTAGCTTAATAATATAAGTTATGATTAACAAGTTTATAGTAAAAAAGGAGCATGCAACGGATGAGATTACGTAAATCCTTAGCCTATGCTTCTAGGTCAACCTTCCGGTCTTTGAACTTCACAGGTTCGTCCAGATTTAGTTGCTCCTGCTGCTGATGATGATCATTTTGATCGACTATCTCTTGATGTTCCCCGACGTTGGTACAACCCATTGAGGGTTCTTGTAACATCGTGTTTGTTTTATTGTTCGTATCTTCCTCGGTCGTTTCGCCATTGATTGTCCCGTTTACAGGCTAAATCGTTTAGAAAAAAGTGAAAATAATCAATAAAATAATTGAAAATTAATTTGTTTGCAATACTTTTCGGACGAAATCATATAGACTAATATATTTTATATTAATACACAAAAAAAATTGCACAATAGTGTCACTAACATGTCATATTTTGTATTGTGGAACCAGATCATACTTTAGTTATAAATTATCAATACAACATACTAACTTTCTGTACTTCTTGATCTTTCTTCTTCTTTCGAGGTCTAATTATGAGGTCGATAAAGTGGCAGTGCTTTATAAGTTAAAAATTGACACTGAACAAAATGGCGCCAATTAAATGGAAGGAACGACAATACAAGATTCACAAGCTATTTACCTTCTGCATGGCAGGTTCCATTGCTGTAGTCGAAGGTCCATTAGCTACTTGGGATTTAACAATTCTGATGCCAGTTCCATTCGAACTTGTATGTGTTCGCTGCCACGAAGGAATAGAGGCTGTTACTGGCGGTACAGGAAACTGACTTCGTGCCACCAACACCCCCTTCAACGAGGTCACATCTTGCCGGAGGTCAATCATTAGCTGATACAGTCGCGCATTCTTTTTATCTGCATGAAATTCGGCATTGCGCCGTTCCTCGCCTAGTTTACGAACGGCGTCGGCCAATTCAGAGACTGAACGCTCAAGTGAGCTGGGATGGGAATCAGCCAGATGTGGCTCAATGTACGTCTGTCATATTAAAAATATTCACATATGCATGGTTATAGCTCATCAATTTATTGCGTCTCCAAGTACCAATACCTATTCTGTTGTAGTGATTTCCTAAATGTATCGAACCATGTTTATGTATCATAAGATGTCAATAAACTTGCTTATCTGGTCAGATTTGCCAATGTTATTACCGTACCTTGAAAGCCCAGTAGAGCCCATAGGCTGCCGAGCCTATAACCGCTACCCCCATGACAGTGCTACCCACTGTGTCAAGCCAGGATCGAGGTACAGCTGCAGATTCCAGCGGGATTTGTTGCGCTCTCAACGAGCGCGCTATTGCCATTTCAATTTCTACTGGGGTCAGACCTTACCAGTGTCAAGCAGAACGCAGGTAGACCTTTATGCGGTTAAAATAATTACAAAGCTTAAAGTAATAACACAAACTCTCTTCGGGTTTTTGGCAGTACTACTGAACGTTTAGATAAGCAAGCAAAAAAGCCAAGCTTGAAATGGTATAATGGAAATAATGCAATGATCTTTACTTCGATTAAAGTACAGACATTACTCCGAAATACTACCAGATTTTATGTTTGATATCAAAAATAGCTTCTATGTTATTCTCACACTATGAATTTCTCCTCGCGTCTCTACTAACTAGTTTGTATCGGCAACTGTCACTACCGTTCAACGTTAGTTTTACTCAACAGGGCAAAATGATTTTTAAACAGCACATCGACACAAGCAGATCGAAATTAATTTGATCGACAGCTAAATAGGTATACGCTACCTTTTTTTACCAGGAATGCGTGCTTTTTTTCAACGGAGCTCTGTTGAACTCTCGGATTCATAAGAAACGCAGTAGCAGTGTTTACCTAAAGGCAAAATACAGAGAAGTAATTAAGGTTAGAGTAAAGCGAAATAACTGATCTTCCCGTTCCTATAAGCAACTAACAGTAGCAGATTCCAACGAAAACTTCCTGATCCAGCCGCTAAAATGTATTCTTTACGCTAAATGTATTTACATGAAATCTTTTATATTTGTTATTATTAATTATTATTACAATTAAATATTAAATATGTTTTATCCGTACAAAATATATCTAATACTATATATGGATTCAACGTATTAATTGTTACAGTAGGATGCCGAACTTGTAGATAATGCGCTAAGGCATAGGGCCGTATTTCTCAAAAGCTAACTGTGTATTCTGATCAAGGATAACTATATAATTTGTATTGTTTTCGTAATGACAACAGTGTTTATGATACTAGTATCTGCATATGTTGGCCGTATAACAGCGAAACTTAGGCTACATTCTACAAAATAGTATCTCAGCGAAATTGCTATCTATTGGAGGGGCTTCACGAGTTATATAAGTTCAGGTAAGCTAAGTTCAAGTCACGTTTCGTCTCTGTGTCTATTTAGATTGAAACAGAAGGAAGTTTTCGGAAGGAAGTTGGAAATACTCCAGAATATTCTAAAAGCATGCTTATTTTCTGAGGTTTCGTAATGATGAAGCACAAAGAAATAAGTGAAGCTCGGAAACGGTCAAAATATTTTACAAACCACATCTTCTCGAGGTTCTCCAGTGGGGCGTCTCATATTGACAATAGCGATGTCCCGTCCGTGTTCCTAAAAACATAAATTGATATACATACGTTACTTGCAAGGTAAATCGTATTTATAGCAAAAAATTGAATAACGAAGTTGACTTAACATACCATGTATGTACGCATTGTATACTTCCCTTATCATCATCTTTTATGTATCTATCTGTCTCTAAAATTTAACCCCATTTAACCCCAGAGCACGCACACTTATAATCGGGCAAATGCCTCAGCGAAGTGTTCGCAGAATATCCTGCAACTTCGGCCATAGTGGCCCTTTTTTCAACTGACTCCTTTATAATAACTACCACATTAAATGGGCTAATATAACTAACAGTTCTAACATTCATACATTACGTGTTAATTTGATTTTGATTCAACTTCTGCTGTAAGATGCGGGCCAAATGCGGCGCAATCTATAATCGTAAACGGAACGTAAAGCCTTGTCACGAATGGAATAAAGCAAAGCAAGTAGAGACTCAATATTTGCTGAGCAACATTTAAATGTATAGGCTTGTCATTATGTTAGACATCATGATAGAGATATTTGGGCATCTACTGATAATAAGTCGAGCAGACTTCATAATCAAACAAACAGCATAGATTAAACCATTAACTATGGGAACTATGGGAAAGAAAGTACCCGAAATAGCGGGTCCTGGAGACTACGAGGCTTCGTTTCGCGTTCGAGCGCTATTACGGGTCCGCACAAATGGACTGCACTGCCGTCTGGTCATACGTCGTATCAAATGCAGTTAATCATAACCTTGAATCGACTAAGAAAACTCTAATACCAAGCGAAACTTTTTAGGGCAACTGAGAGTAAGATACGATACTGGTGAATATTCGTTGCTAAATTCTGAAATTGTCCTATACGCAGGACTACATACAATACATATAAGTGTTAAGTTGATTAGATTGTGGACCAGTATTATACCACGTAACTACACTGATTCGACTGAAAGCCTTAAAACGATAGGGTGAATATTTTTAATCAAATTGCTTCCATAACATTATTTATTACGGTCTTTATAACCCAGCTAAATGTTGGGTTCCTGGTGACACTCCCACGCGTCAATCGCTAATAACAACTTATTTTACTTCAGGGCTGGATTATAAATCAGCAAATGCCGGTTATATTTCGTTATTATTTACTGACTGTAACGTGTTATCCGCAAGAGTACTGGCTGTCAACTTTTTCCTAGATGATAGAGTCTTGGAAGATGACGCACCACTGCTTCAAACGAAAAGTTTAATCTATGCTTCGTTATATACATAAATGTATACTACCCTACCTTTAGCAAATGTTCTTTGCAACGATAAGCACAAGACAGTATAGTTATTTCTTTGTCGTATCCGTACCCGTAATTGGTCAAATCCCAAAGTTCAAAATGTAATATGCCTAGTCAATTTTGGTACAATGTCATTTATTTCATCAACAGCTTAGTGCGCATTGGCAATAGCAAAGCGTACTGTAAACGACAGATTTGAGCATGATCTTTTGTTTTTGAGTCGTATAACGCCATAACAAATCTTGCCACTTACCTCAAGCTGGTCTTCTCCTGAAGTCTCCATTTTCTAGTAGTTTTTGGATCCCAACGGATTGAATCACTCTGCTATGCTGCGCTTACCTGATTTTTTTTTATCTTTTGTATTTGTCAAACCAATGTCAATGCACTCCCTGTGCAATAGTTTATGTTGCGCAAGACTAACGCATTCACTATAACACAACAGAAGCTATAAACAAGTTGTCGACAATTTTCCACGCCGAAATGCTAGCAGGTGGAGATACTATTTCTCTGACTTACTTCGAACTAGAGTAAGTTCACAGCTCCGGCAGCTAACTCAGGCTGACAGGCAGCCTTTCTGGCAAGTTTCGATGAGTACGTCATTCACAGCTGATCGGCCAATGTTAGACGACGACGATGTTTCTGTGAGATAGTTTGTCCCGCTCAAATTTGTCCGATTCCTTAACGGCCTTAGACGACGATTATAAGACGGTGTAAGTGTCGTCAACAACAACAGCAAGCGAAGCCGAGGACATGCGACTTAGGAGGACCAGCAGAAGCTGTTTATTGCTATACCAACTATTTTCAACTGTGAGAGCAGTACATGCACCTATGTTTTAGTGAGGCTGTTTTTATGGTAGTGGGGTGTTGACGAAGCTCGCTGGTTGGCTGGCTGGCTGTCTGTTGGCTTTTCGACAAAAAATAAGTCGTTGTCGTCTGCTCAATGCTGTAGACTGGAAGTGAATGGTTTGTGACGTTACGTACACCTCATGGGAGAGGGTACCGCAGGGAGTTTAGGGAAGACCTTTCTAGGGTGAAGCGAGATCGCTACACTAGCGCTGTTCAAGTACAACCTTCCGCCACCGCTGCACGATAATCTGTCCTTTTTTTCTCAACTCCTCGTGAGTGGTCGTGAATCATTCATTTATTCCAAAATGATTGAAGACAACGCATGACGCTTAACAAAAAGACATCCGTAGCCTTCTGGATACTGAGTATACATGGTTGTCAATTCTATCTAAAGAATATTTTGTTATAGAATCACGGGTTACTTTGTCCATCTATAGAAAATTGTACTTTCTGCTGATCGTAGAAAAACTCTATAACGGTTATATTGTAATCTCGTGTTTAACCTATTATATCTAGAGTGTCCTTGGGGGCACACAGAAATAAAAACTAAGATGAATGTACTTTAAAATATAGTATTTTAGAATATATATATAATTTCAACGAAAATCAAGCTGTAGTTTGCTTCTCGCTTAAATTTAAGCATCTACATGAGCGAAACTACTCAAATTATCCTTGTACTGTTGTTATTAAAAGTATATCGTTTGATGCGCAGGTCTAGATAATAAATGTAGATGACCTGTTTGAATCTGACCCTAAAATGCATATATTCCATTTAGGTGTTAAGAACGTTGTGAACTAATCTAAGGCTGCATTGACTGCCAAATAATCGTAAGTAAGATTCGTTGGATTCTAGGAAGTGGATACCACCTCATAACTTTGTCATATACATTACATATTGCAATAGATGTTTTTGATATACGGTAAACATTCAGATGTATCTACTTGGAATGGAGTCATTGACTTTGACATTGAAATGCCATTCACAGTTTCTTTGACGAGACCTCTCGGCTCACAATAGCAGCTGACGCTTTAATTCTTCAGTATATCATATCATTCAATCTAGATTTCGTTATAGCTTTGTGTCGTATGGCGGAAATTGAACCGGCTGTGCTAGAGATTCAGCTGCGGAAGTTGTCTGCGACCAAACGGGATACGGTTTTTCGCCGATCTATTCGATATTCGTGATGTTGCGCGGGGCCCGATCGAGTAACGCGATTGTCGTCTGCTCTGGGCGCGCTTTTTTCTCCCACACCAAATCATAGTTAAAACCTGCAAACGGTTTCGGCGATTTCAATGAGCTCTTTTGATACAGGCGCGTAACTAAATAGTGTTGCCCCAATACTGAAACGTGTGAACGTGGAATAGCCGTGAACGATGGATTTCGAACGTACATTTCTGAATTTGTTTGTGTCTGCAAAAGAAATCATGGAACTTTTAGTATTATAAGGTGATGTGGCAAATACGTGCTACAGCTCAGTGGTTAATATTTCACTAAATTTTATTAAAAGGTCAATCATGGTACCTAACTTTATACTAACAGGTTCCTTTAGTTCTTCTCTCCATTTGCATCTCATGAAATAATATTTCACCTCACTGAGATGTTCATTTTGACAATCGGTGAGTATCGTATTTTCACTGTTGTTATTTAACAGATGTCTCAAGCGATTTCTAAGCATATCAACTGAACGCGGTTATATATAGAGTGGAGGCGTACTTTTAACGTTGTTCTGGGGAAGTTCAAAATGGCCTCAACCGCGAATTCTCTACTTTTACTCAAGTGTATATCTGTATGCTAGAAAGTGTTGGGCTCTTAAAATATCTGACCTTATGCAGTGAATTCGAAGCAATGCAAGTGGACTCTATGAAAGCGTTTTTCATAAATGGACGCGTATAGTCATCATAATCGAACGAGGTGTTCGCTCTCCATTAGCCGCCAGCAAAGTTGAGTAACGAATTATGGTTTTGAACCATATCGGACTTGCAAGAAATGCTTAGAGAGTATACTAATCTTCACAGCATAGTACAAATCTTTTAGAGAAAACAGCCTTGTCATCTAATTGCTGTCAGAGCATCGTTATTAATAGTGTACTCAGTAATTTCTGGTTTGCAGCCTTTATTCGTATGGGACTGAAAAGAATTATGTGTCTCTATATGTGGAATACTCGAAATACACGTAACGCTTAGAAAAAATTGCCAAAGCTGAACAGAAAATGGTTGTGCGTTTAGAAAATCGATCGGCTTTGATAGTTTCTAATAACAGTGATTTTTTTTAGGTCGAAAAAATATTCCGTTGCACGTCGATCCGCGTCTCGTTATTCATTCATTTCTACTTTTTGTTGATGCTAATCAATTTAGTTCTCGATATTTGTCTATAGAACCGAACTGGGAAGTACCTCTCATTACCTGAAGGGGATGCATCAATCATAGTTGAACACTTTGTAATATTCGCGTGAAAACATAATTTGCGCTGCTTATATATAATAATGTAAGAATCTCGAGAGAAAGAAATCATGTCCATAAACCGACCTGCCGTTGGGCTTCACATAAATATTATCGCTAACTTTATTTTTGATGACAGTGACTTTGAATTTTAATGAAGTATCTATTTTTCAAACGACTTAATCTCAACCCGCTAAAATATCTAGCTTTAATGTCCTGAGCGTGGCCCAGAACACGAGATGTACTGTAAATTGAAACAAATACTTGATACGTTCATTTTTTCAATATGTGACAACGCTGTTGCGCTGTTTGCTTCTACCTTAGAAGTGCACCACGAAGTGAAACCTAGATCATTCGAAAAATCTATGTTATGAAAAAAGTTTATCTAAAGATTAGCAAAGAGTAGCTTTTTACGAAACGTAACAATTGATTTCATGGGACCATTCCGTCCGTGTCGAAAACGTCACACAGTAAGAAAAATACTTTTTATCTTCTTTTTTCAACGCGATATCTAACGACGAACACCGAATTTACCTTATGTTAAACAAGCTAACTTGTGCTATACAAACTCAGCGTTTATCAGATAGAAGTGATGAATTGAGACCTTAATAAATGAATGTCTCTGCACTTCAATACCGTTTGCTTCTGAAGCACATTCTAATTCTACTTAACGAATATATACTTAATTAGTATAAATAAACATATCTATGTGTTTGGGGAAAAGTTTCGGTGACGGTTAGGAATTCCTATTTGGAAGAACCAGTGTCACTTTGCCTTTTGTCCCTTTCACGATACGCTGGAATTGATTTGTGCCATCATTCTCTTGATATTTCAGTGATATGTTTTCTGCTTGCGGAACAAAATGCCTTCGTGAAGTTTTCTGTACGTGTTACGCGTGAATTCGCTAAGTAACATTTACAAATCTAACAATACAAGATATAGGGCAGAATGTCCACTTACACATAGTGAGTTGTGATGAAGTTTAAAGTATTTACTATATCATAGTGTGAAATTCTTGTCCCTTTGCCCCATCCAATGCGGAAAAAATCGGTAGCCAATACAATTAGACGCGTCCCCAGTCATCGTGCAATAGAGTCATTCGTATACCCGCTAATTATATATGGCCTGTCAGATGCTCCCAGTGGACACAGCCACTGTAATATTATCGGTGAAAAACAAAATTGAATTTCCGTGACAATACTTATTACAGAATAAATAACTACTTGCCTAATCAGGCCACAGTAGCAATTACATAGAGTAGTGTTCACAGTTATATAATTCAACCTTCAAAACCAGTTGGCGATGACGGTTATGTATTATTCGTGTTTGACTGTCTGCTTAGCGAAATACGTGTAGTTCACCCGAGAAGCGTATTAAATCTGTAACGAAAAACTTTTCGAGTGGTGCACTGTTCAATGATCTTGGCGGGAAAAACAGGAGCGCAAGCTGGACGGGAAATCTATCTGGAAGATTCTGGACAGATGGTAAGATCTGAACGGCTTTGGACGGATGTGCGAAACGTAGACCATTGAATACGAAAGCATACTTTCTTCCTGTCGTGTGTTAGAAGCAGATTCGGGTTTAGCTGATTTCAATGGTTGTGCTTACCGATCTCAAGCAAGCCTTAAGGATAATGATTAACATTTCGGCATAGCGTGTATATAAATAGATTGTATAAATTGTGCATCACCTGAAATACGTAGGTGGATGGTCTAAGGTTACATCGAAGGCATTGTATAATAATTCGTTCAATTTATAATAACTCTATCAAATACCTAAATAACTGTATAAACCAGGTTTTTTAATAAAAAAAAACAAACTAGTTCATAAAGGTAATTAGTGCATTATATGAAAAAACAAGATAAGCTATACTAAAAATATTTTGTTGATATTTTACCTCGTGTACGTGTTATTCAGCCACTGCTGTTTAGGGCTGTTCCGCGAGCTACCCCAAAAATTTGGTAAAGCCCTCGACTTTGGGGGAGGATAAACATTCATATATGGGTAAGACTAGTCGCATAGCTTCACGCGACGAGTACACGTCGATTCAAAAGCCTCGATTCAGACTCTTATTTGGAATATTTAAATATCAGTTTTTGTTCATGGGATGCGAACTCGAGTTCCCGTATATTGGTCTCGCGTAAGAAAAATGCAGACAGATCTAATAGGTCTGTCAAAGTAAAAGTGTTTAAAACCATCCATAGAACAATAATCGTGCTCTATACCTCTGTCTAGCTATCATGAAAATAACATGTTCCGATGGGTACAAATAAATTGGTCTATTTTTAATTTGATAAAAAACTTCTGCACTTGTTAGGTTACGTTAGCTGCGCATTTTATTTAATAATTCGAATTATAATTTGGTCTTATTATTATTATATTATAACTTTGATTATATAAAGAATTATTACCTGGACCGCTTAATTTTTGAACTATTGCGCAAAAGCCGCATCTCTTACATTTTCGGTACTTTCGCTTTTGCAGTGTCCGACTGATAAGAATACGCTGATTTGGAAAGCCATTGATAAACCAAAACGAATTGCTTGAACAATAAACGTAGAAAATCATTCGATAGAACTCATCAAGCTAAATAAAGAACTTGGTAGAAATAAAACATAATATAGGCAACGCCCACAGGAAATGATCTCATTATATGGCAATGGCAGGACCCATAAAAGTTGCTTTTTCTTTCTTCATTAAAAGGCTTGAACTTCACATCGTTCGATTTTAACTTATGAACCTCACTTATAGTCGATGCGCTACGCTGGAATTCGCTAGAATTTTGAGGGCAAGCGATTGGACGTGAATGAAAGTGTGACACTGACTTGACGAAGTAATTAATACCTTCTGTTTTCGCCAAGATTTGTATCTGAAAGGCCATGGCAAGCCAAGAACGTAATTTTCTCTTTCCCGCAGGTGCGCAGCATCTGATGTGAAATAACCTATTTAATAAATTAAATCAACGTAATAATTTATAAATATTACGTAACATAAAATAAATATTACGACGTAAATTCTCTGTTCGAATCTATCGAGCACACCCATTGCTGGTGGGTCGATAAATGTGAGCAGTTAATCCAATAGTGTGCACCTTCACTATAAATGGGGCACATTAGGTTTAAAAGTTTAGTTCACGTTTGAACGTCATTTGACTCGAACGCCCTCTATATTTCAGTCTTCATCTATCAACGAAAAGATAAAATAAAAATTACACCGTATTCAACGAGTGGAAATTGTCGCCGAATCGAAATGGTCAGCCGATTAGAAAATATGCTAAACGCTACCCCGCGAACATTTCTTAAATTTAAATGTGTACAAATCAGCACTATTCGCCATCATACACTTAGTTAAAACACGCCAACGGTTGACTACATTGCACTGCCAGAATAATGTCATCGAAAACTATTCATTAGTCAATAAATCATGATCTACTCTGCACGAAAAAGCTGGCCACAGTCGCACAAAAGTTTTCGTCCAATACGTTCAGTGAAGTGCTGTGTTGGCTTCTGCTCTCAACGGAGTGACCATTAAAGCAGTGCCATATGCGCGTAAATGATTTATTCATTTCATTTATCTGATCCATTTATTCCCATTTATGCTAATCGATAGTCATTGGAGCAGTAGCATCGAATTTACGGATTGTTCTCTATTTTATTCTGCTTGGACCTTTTGAACTAATAATGGCCTTTTTCGAAGCTCAGCCGCACCAGCAAAATGGCATATTATAACGTCAATGTTAACTTGACACGAATGTAATAATTATCTTAAGGCCCTTTTTGGTACGTTCTTCTTGGTCAACATTAGCAGGCCTGATCCCCTATAGGAGTAAAATATTCTCCATGGTTTTATCTATTAGCGGTTCAGCATTCCATTCGGCTACGACATCAGGATAGAAAGAAATGAAATGTAAGTTGGAAAATAGCGAGTATGAGAAAATAGATGCTTGGTGTTTAATATTAAGGGGAAATATTTTTCGCTTATTTATTGATTGCGTTTGGGCTGTAGTAAAACGTAGGTGTTTCAGCTGGGTCAGCAAAATACAAGAATATGTGTGCTATGTTTCCCAAACATTTCACAGTATCAGCAACGAAAATATACTTAATACGGCAAAGCTCTATAACGATAGGGTAAAACTAACAATTAGAGTAATATAGTACTAATAAATCAGGAATAACGTCCGAATAAATCCGACACAAGTGTCTAATGGAAGCGAACGTAAAATTAAACCCAACAGTCCATAAAACTCCAATGATGTCAACTTACCAACCATCGATGTGCATGTCATACTGGATAATTTCGGCCCAAAAGAGCACTGTGTGTACGTTATATACTAAATAAACCAGGAGAAAAGTTGAAGTTTCAATGGACTTTCTTTTACGATGTTAGTACGTGCTGTAGTGTCTAATTTCATGTCCTATATAGGCATAAAAATTACCTTTCTAAGCAATTTAGTATATTCCAATATTTTCTTCTTATACCCTGTCCTGATCATCGGTCATATATTTAAAGAAAGAGAGAGAGAGAGAGAGAGAGAGAGAGAGAGAGAGAGAGAGAGAGAGAGATGCCTGTATAGAGTACGACTGTATTAGCCGCCTCATTTTCGATTCGTGCTCGTGTCAGAGATAGAAGCGGTAGGTGGAGGATCCTATTGGGGGAAGCCTCCCGAGCTGCTCATCTTTTCAAATATGAATTGGTTCAACATCCTCTCAAGTCAAGGAATGCTTCATCCGCTTGATAGCGTGCATTTCCGAGGCTCCTTTTGTTATTGGCTTATTTTGCAGTCCTGTCCGGAACCGGCAATTGGTCCAATAACAACAGCAACGACTGCCGATTTTGGCTGAAAGTGGGCCTATGGGGCCATGGCGGGCCTAGATTAGTGCTTGCAACTCAGAAATAGCCATGACCCATTCACATTTTCATTATTGCTTTGTTTGCAGCTAGATTGAGGAGTGCTGTAGAAGCAATGGCTAATCTGCAATTACCGCTAATGTACTATTGAATGCTTTTAGTATTATTTACCCTTATTGCTGAAAGGTACGTCGAGTGCAGAGCACCGCATTAAAAAAAACCAAAACCAATTTTGTTTACTTGAAACTACACGGATGGAAAAAGTTTCTCGTAGATTATAGGAATAAGCAAGTCGGAAACTTGAATTCCAATCCTGAAGGTGTAGGAAAGGACGTACGCAGTGTAATGCTGTGGCCTGGTTAAAATGCCCTACAGAGTCTCATGGCGCAATCCATTAGTTATGCCTCCAAAACTTCATTCTTCGGAACGAAAATCTTATCCAACGACAAGAATTGATGTAGACAAGTGGCATATTTGAAGTAGTTGCAAGCCGTTCGCTGAGCGTTGGACATAATATCGAATATCGTTGGACATTCATATCGAATCAATCAATGTAACGAAGTCTTCAAGGAGAATGTTCTTCATTTGGCCACTTCATAGAGGTTTAGTTGAAATATAAGTCACAAGATATATAAGGTGAAGCCTTCGTGTAAGCCGTATACAAATGTGGGATGTAGATATCAATGGCACGATATAAATGCATTATGTTCCAATCCTTAGATTTGGAACGTTTCAGCAATTTTCAAAGGTCCGCGTTTCTTCAAAAGGGTTATTCCATCAAAGAAGTTGCATAAGTATTATGCCTTTTATGTTGAATGTGAATGTATGGAACAATAGCGCATTATAAGAGGCGGCTGCGCTTCGCATGCAGAAAGTAAGCACAGTTTTCTAGAATTACGTCGGCATTTTTCTGCTTCAGATGTATCATAATGCAAGTGATAACTTAAGAGTTCTATTTCATCCAGCATGTAAATCATTCGAAAATAGGCCAAGGTCCCCGCATTCAATATTCTTAAGATGAACAGGTTTCATTACTTAATTGGCCTACATTATTTCCTATAATGTACTGTAGCCGACAATCGTCAACGGTGCAGTTGATAGCGATCACGTAAGTAGCTAAATATATATTTCTTCAAATGGGTCAGAATTGTGGAGCGACTCTTAACCCTTGGGTCGGTAGTAAAGCCAAAATGACTTCGTTAGCCATACAATTGTGGGTCGCTATGAGAAACAAAACAGTAGAGGCAAGAGTGGCAACATTAGACAGCGAGTTCAGGACCACTGTGCTGATGTAGTGTCGTTAACGTCGGTTGCCATAATCGACCAACCAGTATGCAGTGCTTCTAAGGGCACGCCTAGATACATTTAAATGTTTGTTTTAAATATCAATCCAGGTTCTATTAATGATTTTCTGCTATTCGTTTTTCTTGCCTTCTATGAGGCATAGCTGGTTTGCCTTATGAGGCCTTTTCTTTTATCGGTAATACACGGATCTGATCCGGTTTATGTGATATGATATGGTGACTTCTGGAAATGTATGAACTTCGTTGGAGACATACCGCCGGAAAACTACCATCATATCATAAATTTTAAAATTAAACTAAGACTCTATTGGGTCTACTAAGTGTATCAGTTTCAAAACAAGAACATATTTATCAAGAAACTTACTGAAAGGCAAAAGACTGCTTCTTAATTGCCAGCGCTAGCTAAATCAATGGCTGGCTACTAGGTTAGTATGGTGTGCAGAACTTAATGGCTGAGTAAAACGATGGGCTTACTGGTAAACAAAAGTACGAACCAAACAACGAGGATGAATCTTGACAGTTTAACTTTTTTAAAAATAATAATAAAAGTTACATAGTGGCGTCGATATTTCGATTTTTCGCTTTAATTTTGGCATGATGTTAAACATATGTAGCTTTGAGTCGTCTTTAAATGTCGTAAAATGGATTTCGTGTGCGAAAAAGAGAGGTATAACGTATATGCCAGTTTGTTCAAATAAGTTTCAAGAGTTCAAACTTTACGCATTATTATTAATTTTCTGTTAAAAACGTTTATGACAGTAGTATTAAAGGAACGATTAATTATTCTTGAGTAAGAAGCCCGCCATAGAAGATATTAGTCTTTTTTTTTTTGTTAGAAAAACTCACTACGCAAATCTGAATTTTCCAATATCAGTCAGAAAGTAGTAAAATCTTTACTATCAGCTGTCAGCTGGAAGTAGCGAAGTGGAATTAGAGAACTTTAGAAAGGGTCCAATATTCAACATATATATATATATATATATATATATATATATATATATATATATATATGGGACGCTACAAAGTGTTCTATTTCTTTTTAAAACTGGTGCAAAGTTTTTAATTAAAAAAAACTTTATTACTTATAAAGTCGAATTGACGAGAATATTTTTGAGGGTGAAAAGAAACTTCATGCACCCGATGTAGCAAAAGTGGTTGATTTCATCGTTTATAAGTGTAACAGCGGGGCAATAAGCCGAGAAGATGAAACATAAACTAAACGCATTCTAAATAGTGAGTTATATAATATATAAGAATCCTACTAACGTAATGCAGCGAATTAAAAAGCAACGCTGGTTGGCAGCCAGCCATTTACGCCATGGCAGTTAGGAATCAAGTACCTCAGCTATACACAGAGTTTAGTTCACCTTTTCTGAGTCTAAGTACTAGTCAGAAGTTCTATCTTAAACGGAATTAAAACTACTAGGAGTTTTCATTAGGGATTGATTTTGCCAAGAGCCTTCTATGTGTATCGTCGATAGTACCGTTTTTAAAGGTAATTTTGTTTCTGCGTTTCGATCTGTTACACACGGTACTCCCGAAATAAAACATAACACAATACTTTGCATAATCGATCTTACAAAGAAAGTTACAGTATTTTAATTTATGGATGTGTTGCGTTTCAGGAACTACACTAAGTTGCGGGTTGAAACAGAAGAGAGAAAACCTAGGAGAAATGTGACTTCAAGGATAAAAACTAGTATACTAAGGATATCGGCGATAAAGGAACGGTAGTAGTAGCAACAGCTAAAAAGGCCTAATTAACAGGGAGTGCTGTTAAGGGCGTCTAGGCTCGTAACCGTAGTCCCTGTGATAGTTTTGTCAGTAACGTAGTTGCCTACTGATCTTAGAGACACGTTATGGTCAAGGTTCGAATCCGGGCGTAAACACACTTCGTTTCGTGGTGGGGGTCAGTCAACCATATGAGGCCGTAATACCCGAAAAGACTCTTGCAATACAAGGAGAATAAGCCAATCAGGGGACAAAACAAGCCAGGCCCACTTAAAAGTGCCACTATCCTATTGCTTCCCCTTGTTTATTTTTTTGCAGTTCAGCTGTCCTGGTGCTGGTTTCGTTCTCGGTTCTAGTTTACTTCGGTTTGGCTCGTTCCTGTCGATCATCGGGCTGCTGGTGGCGTTCGTGCGCAGCTGTTCGCCGCGCGTCATGCTAAGCGTGGATCGTTAGCTAGTTTGCCTGTGACTAGCGGCAGCCGGGGAGCCGCAGTCCGTGGTGTTGTACAGGCTTAACCGCAGTGTTATTTCCGTGTGTTTCTTGGTAGCAATCGTCGTAGTGTCGTGTTCCATAGCCCTTTCCCTCACGAGACGGGGCAAGGGACAAAACGATGTAAGAGGCATCTTTGCTTGTGTATCTGTCTGTATATTCGTCTGTCCGCCTGTTCAGTAGAGGGTGAGGAGGGAAACAGATCTGAGAGAAAGAGGGGTAAGGCGTGACGGTGAAGGAGAGAATACAGCATTTCCCGCGCCGAACGAGGCCGTCTGGAGACGGTGGCTGTGGCTGGTAGTAGTGGTGGTAGTGCTCCTGCTGCTGTTTTTCTCGTTGTCCTGCCTTCACCAGCTCTCCCCCCCCACCCCCTTCGTCCTCCTGCTGCTGCCACTAGTGCAGTCTCTGGCACGGAGAGAGCATCAGGAGCGGGGAACGGAGCAGCGAGAGTGAAGTCAGAAGGCGCAGCCAGAAGAGCGGTCCGAACCTAACCGAACGGATAGGAGCGGAGCAGACCAGAGCGGATCGCCGCTGGCTGGGATACACACGAGAGGAAACGAACGAGAACACGGCAAGGGTGCGCGGAGGACAGTGAGACACAGGAGGGATGGCGGCGGTCAGGACGACGAAGGACGCGCTTGCCCGCCCGCCGCCCACGCCAATAGTAACAACCTACGCCCACGCCCACGAATAAATAAAACGAATTCTACGAAGCAAAGGTAGCCGATCGACGTCGCCGCCGTCGCCATTAGAGATAGACGCGACGCTGAACACCAACCAACTCGACGTCCAATTTCGCTAGCGTCGACAGAGGCAAAAGCGACACCATGGTACTGTGACGACTGCGAAAGCTAACGATAGAACAGTACGTGGTCGCACGCAAGCTAAGCCAGTTGCCTCAGCTGTTACCACTACAGACAGCGGCAACGCGTATAGCAGCTTCGTGCAAACGGACCGATGGGCTAAGTGTGTAGGTCTCGTCTGACAGTGTGTGTCATCATTCCCTGTACTAGCAGCTGGCTGGTTAATATATCCAATGTAGGCCACGGGGCGGCGGCAGTGGCGCCCTTGACGAACATCCCACTACCACCTAGACCATGCATAGTTTCGTTAACGATGACAACGCACCAACCTTAACGGAACCTAACGACACTGAACAGGAGTAGTTCTTCGAGTTGCAGTCGTCACGAATCCCCTTTCCCGTCCTCTGTCTTCACCGTGTCACCTCTCTGAGTTCATCGACATCATCAGCCTATTCTGCCTCCTCTAAATCATTAATCTCACTTCATCGCGCCATCGAGTTTGTATGGGTGTCTGCGTGAGAATCGAGTGGAATAGAATAGTACGTATGGATGTCTGATGTCTGATCTTTGTCTGTGCCTCTTACTGTGTGTTAATGTATGAGTGAGTTAGGGTGTCTGTTTGCCTGTGTGTGCACATCACCCGGATCCTCATCAAGAACAAGAATATAGAAGAAGTTGGAATCTGTGGCGATAGTTCAGAGCCGATCAGAAGACTCGCACGGTACCAGCCGATCCTGATACCCCACACATGGCGGAGGTGAGTTCGTTGACGTTGGTCAGGGAAACAAAAAAAAAAGGAGACTAAGAAAGGTAAATAGAAAAACTGATTCGGTATCATATTCGATTCAGATGATTCAGGTGGATCACGATGAGGCGAACTCGTGGGCGGGCAAAGCAGTGTTTTAATCAGACCAGTCAATAGGGGTATCGTTGAACTGAATCATAGTCCAGTTCTCTTCCTTCTATGTTGTTCTGTGGCAATACAGTTGGCGTAGCGTCGTACCCATTGGCCTTTGTCTGGTAGGCACTGGGTTATTGAAGCATGGCCAAGGCGACCTCTGGCAAGCATGTCGTTGTAATGTGTATTGTACGTTGTGGTAGCGGTGGAGCGCCACAAGTTAGCTTACCAAGATATCGCAGATGGTTTGGCTTAGTCACGTTGATGACGGAAACCTTTTTTTATGAGGTACTGAAGGACGATCCAATAATGTGATGACAAGCAACAGTAAACTTGTGTCAGTGAGTACGGAAGGGGATGACAAACGAACGAATAGAAGAAAGGGCAAGCGGATATCTGAGGATAGGATGGGCCAAACAGGACAAGTGAGGACACCATGCATGACCTTACGATGGCGAACTGTAGTCATATGTAGCTGTATGTTTGTTTGGGCCGGAAACATGTAATGCGAATGTCCCTTTCCCGATTCAGAACTGACAGTGATATTCGTCGTGTTTCTATTCTATAAATACGAATACAAATATTATATAAGTAATATTTATATTCGTCCTTCTAATTTCGATACACACGCACATTGATCCTCAAATTCTATAATGTATTTGTGGTATTTTTAAAATATGCCAACTATAGTGTTCAGCAGCCCTCGTTCAATACACCTACATCTACATAACTTATTTGTTGTATGTAAAATATATAAAAAAAATGCGATAAAATATATTAAAAAAATTAATTCGCTGCGGTTAATGTCACCTGTGTCACCAATCATAATTTATTTGTTAGATGTATGTTGACATAACAACAATGACAGAATCACAATCTCTTGGTCTCGACAAATAGACGTTGTGTCATACGAGGGCAACGGATCGGTGACACTATACGTGCACATATAGTCGTGGCATATAGATAATATAAAAAGAAATCGTAACTTCTTGTAACATCTTTTACTTATAACATGCGCCCAGAGATTGTATAAAGAGAATCATATACAATAATGTCAAAAATATCGACTCAGTCGTGTTGTTGAATTCAAACATGCCCGCGCTTATGAAAAGCGATTTTGATTTGCCAGCAAATATCTCGCACAGTCCAAAGCGCGATCTTATCCACTACTAATAGATAAGATTGCAAGTCATATAAAGAATAGGTAAATATGGTGTACTTAGATCTTATTTAGAAATAATGCATAGATCAGTCACGAATTATGCTTGAGTTACGACAAATTCTTCGGGCCAAGCTAAAAATTCAAAGCTTTCTTGTGAACTTTATCAAAAACTAGGTTTAGAAGCTAATTACCTTAGTCAAGTTATCAGATTTTTTCTCTTAGTTAAAATCCTTATGTTTTTCGGTATTTTATGTCAAATATTCTTCGAAGAAAGTTACGTTGCGTCTAAAGGAAACCAAGCCTTTCTGGTAAAAATAATTTTTTTGTTCAGTACTATGAAGGCGTTAGTTACACGTTAGAATACTGTACTTTGCTGATTTTGAACGCATTTGGCCCTTGGTCAGGGGCGATGTACTGTTTAGATGCGTAAACATGATCGTAGTGGGTTGTTATAGAATGATCAATAATCTCTCTCTCTCTCTCGCGCTCACGGATATCCAGTATCGGAAAGATGACACGGTAAACACTTTCCGCTTCTCCCGGATAGAAGCAATCTAAGCGCATTTTTAGAGAAAGGGCTATGTAACATCATGGCCTTATCAGAAGCTTGCTTAATCTATGTCTACTCGAATAGATCGCTGGACTTATTCCGTAAGGTATGTTTAACTAGGTGAAGAAGAAACCCAAATAAAGAAACGCGATACTGAAACCCAAACTCCCTTCTGAGTATATGCTTAAACTTATAAGGCGAAATTAAATTTCCAACTTACAGAGGGAAGATGGTCACTTTAATTAAGTATAACGCCAAAGAGATCATGATTTTTTCTATTTTACTTAAAATAATTAGATTATTCTCTATGTATGCATAACTATTCTTTCATTTGAGTGACATTGTTGAAGTAGAATTAAACATTCATTTTATACTGAATATAAAAATCTAATCACGTTTTCCGATCGAAACTTACATATGATATATTTCCGAGAGAAGTGCTCAAGGCTTGTTTAGGGGTATATCATCGCCGTTAATCGGCTGTATATGGAAATATCATAGCTCTACTACCACACAATCCAAAAAATTCATTCGAAGAGTTAAATAAAAAGAGATATATAAGAATTGACTGCTACTCAGTGGCTGAGAGTAAAAACGACAGTTTAACCCACTTAAAATCATTACTGTGGGGTCCTCGAGCAGTCACTGTGTGATATTACTAATAAAACTGTGGAAGCTGTATCCGACCCAGAACAGATGCCCGGTCAAAAAATATTCACGACTTTTCTGGCCAGCAGAAGCTCTCTTTAGTATAAACTTACGATTGTATCGTGCAATATACGAAATCAGAATGCTAAGCATCCTACACCGCTGTGATGATCGAAAATCTGAAGGATATTATCGCATTAGTGACTATAATTATATATATAAGGTATATTAGAGCTTCATTCAGAGTCTACATTATGATGATCGTTTTTTTCCTTTCCCACAACAGATTCACCTTCAAAGCGTAGAGTTTATTTCTCTGAGCAGAACTTCGGCGCACGAAGCGCGAGCCGTGATATTTGTACAAATGTAATAGATGGAGCATCAAGACCCTCCCACTATATACTACCTATCGAGTATTCAAAATGGCAAAATCTGCCACAAATCTTGGTCGCAATGCTGTCCTCTGTTACTGCTAAAGTTTCAAGACTGTACAGGTCTTTTCGAGCGATTTTTATAAAATAGCTTATTACTAATAGTGTAATAGCATGTCGCCCATTTAAATAGGTAATTTTCGTGTTAATTATAATTTTATGGTAGACAATTAGTCTGCCAGATTTCAGAACAATTTTATATTACCTGCTTACAACCGGAATCTTCGAAGCACTTTTTAACCTTTCAGTTGTTACTCATCTTCAATAATCTATCTTTCAAGTTAACTAAATCTATGACTAAAATAATTTGTTGATTTTTCATCGCAGCTATAATATACAGCTAAGCAAAACGTTTGTGGATTTCAGGGGGCTCTGGGTTCGCGGCGCCTCTTCAAGGTGTGGAGTGCGGACAGACGTATTCGTAAAGCAGTTATGGCTACCACTTTAGCAGAACTCATTGACGCTGGATGCACAAAACTGGGATATACTCACCAGGTTAGCATTAACAATCGGTAGCCTCAATGTGATGCGACTCTGAACTAAGCAAACTGCCATCTAAATTCGACGCGTTCCGTGCTACTATAAAAAATATTAATTATAGCGGTATATAAAACTTAGTCAGACAGAAATGAACATTGAACTCGAATGCTTCTACTTTTTTTAAACCAATCTCAAAGTAAACGAAGAACGAAGGAATTAGGCGGGAAGAGAAAGCACAGGTCTTTAGGTAGGCCAGCATTTTGACCGTTTAGCGAGTTATGCACACAATCTGTCGGCGAGAAACGTTGTCCAGGATCACTCAAACATGCATTTCTGTTGCATAGCAACTTTCAAAACATAGACGAGAACAATATCGAAAAAGTTCACCTCCAAGCTTTAAATCAATTCATTAAAGACAAGCCTTGTTTTTTTCCAAAAGTTGTTATGAGATCACTATTGTTCTTTGTAGGCAGGAGATTGCCGTTTTTTAGTTAAAGGATAAACTAGGGCACGGTATTTTGCGCACTGGGTTAACTATAAAAATTGCACATTTGATCAGTTTGAACGTCATTGTAGACGCGCGGCAATACGAGTAGAACTATTCGTTGTTTTCCTTTCGCGCCTATTTTTCCACCAGGTCATCGAAATGTGGCCTGTGTCCAGCGTATTGGTTCAATGGCATGTTTCATCATCATCATAGCAGTTTTTTCCATCTAGCGAGGAAGCTCGAATTTTGGCAACTAATGTATTTACTATCTGCTCATCCTTGCATGGTGCGACTTTCTCTTATCATTTAAGCATTTTATTTATTTTTCTTCTGTCAGAAATTATCAGGTTTGTTGTAAAAAGTTTTCCGGCCAGCTTTTAAGACGGTTTTGACTGTCAAATATTCTGTGACAAACTTTATTCGTCAATGATTAGAAAAAGTAGTGAGTTGTAAGTAAGAAACAGAAGTAACCGTAGAATCTGGAGAATATGGTCGGTAAGAGGAAGTTTCCCGTTCAAACCGTCGTAGGGCGGCCTTAACGATCTTTTCTTTTATCATGTGTAGTTTGCCTTGTTCCTCGAGTTTTTTTTTGCTAGATAGCCTAGTTCACTCGATGCAACTGGGCTGTGTACAAATTTTGGTTAACCAACTGGTTTTGCTCAAGCGTTTTGCAGTGTGCGGGACCCTTCTAGTCATACTAAACGTAAATCATGGTTGTTTTAGGATGGAATTGTGGGTTAACTCTAGGCATAGGCATATGCCCTGGAACTACGTATCTCTTTCTTGCTCCATATCGACGCGTGTCCGCCGCTTTTCGACATCCATAACAAAGATGTCTAGAAACCTGTCATTAAGGCTGTGCGTTGTTACACATGAGAAATCAGGTTTCCACATGCTTTTGATTCGGTTTATAGGCTGCCCAGGCTCCTAATCTCCTAACAAATCCCATAAAAACAAGATATCTACCAATTTCTACCAGCAGTTTCTCTTGTTGCTCCTTCGAGTATTTTGCCAACCGTCTTATTTCAAAAGTGTTTTTGGGAAGTTTTCATTGACCTCGGTGGCCTATCGGAACGAGTTGTATCTTTGCATAATCCTCCCCTAAAGGTTTGCATCGTAACCATTTGCTTGCAAAACTCCTTGATTTCTGCAAAAGGTCAAATTAAGTAGGTATCGAAAATGCACTTTTTTCGCCAAAAACATCCACTTTTCGAACCTGAAAAAAGGGTAAAACTCCATCCAGTACAAAACGACATTACCATGGTAAATGAGTATTGTTTAGTTGAAAATACTATGGTAATCTCTGAGACTATTGATTTAATTGATACTTCATTAGCGCAAAATCCACCACTACTTATCAATTGTCAGTTTGCAGAATTTTTTCATTAACACAAAGATTGAAACATTCGAGTCTGAACTTTGCCGCCGAAATCTACTAACTATAAAGATAGTAGCTGTTTTCAAGAATCGGTCATTTTGAGCACGGATCGTAGAAATGGGACTACAGGTGTCGGTAAGTTTAGCGCTAAACAGCATAAAAACGCTGCGTTATTGGATCGTTTTCCCAACACGAATAACCCAATCGTAGCCCGCCAATAGTAAAGACAGTGTTGGCGACCTAATCATGCTGAATACAATACATGGATGTTGATTTATTAATTTACTGAAAAAATGTTTATTTTTAGGAGTCGTTACTTGAACAATGTTGTGCAACTGCTTTATTGAAATATCATGCGATTTGTATTTCTAGAAGATAATGAACCGTACTCAAAATCCACAGCACCCGAAATTTACAAACAAAACTGTTCAAGCTCCACGTTCTGATTGAAAAGGGATATTGTTCTCGCCATTTCGTCACTATATTTTGCCGGGTGAAGGGACTTCGATGCTGATGCTAAGCTGCAACAGACTAGTCATCTTTTCATTCGCCGTAGCGGTTCTGTTTAATCGATTTTGCATCTTCAGTGCTAATGAACATTTGACCAGGAATGAGAAACCATTGTTCCTGAAATGTAAAAGCTTCACCTAGGTAGAGGATTTACCGTTTTTTACATTTGGGTCATGGTCGATACACTTAACTATATATATATATATATATATATATATATATATATATATATATATATATATATATATATGACATGCCGCACGGGAGACCCTCGCTTATTTATGGCCAAAAAATTGATCGGAAAGTATCTTTAAAATTCACAGGCCCTAACCATGGATATCTAGAAGTCTCTTTTGAAAATTTGACAGACAAAAAAAATACAGACAATTTTAGTAAACTAGACTGGACCCATAACTTTGAGCTTGTATAAATAAATATACTTGTAGATCTTGTAGACTAACTTCAGAACCCGAACTTTAACCTGAAATATCCAAAAAGCCAAGCACACTACAAGCTAATAAATGTTGCGAAGTGTTAGCGACGACAAATAGAAGCAAAAAGCTTAAACACGTGAATCTATTTTTTTAACGCGTGTCCAAAACGTTCATGATGATCGCAAATTATGATTTAAAAAAAAATACGATATAACACCCGTATCTAAAGAGAAGCTTACCGCATATTTGCAGCGTGCTGCAAATACTACAAAAGCACTTTTCGACCATACCAGCCAGTGTTACGCGAAACCCTGCTGTTGTCTACCACCACGGCCTCATACGTAAATAAATAAAACTTGTTTTTAATATATCAAACAGATAGGAAATTGTACTCAGAGAAAGTTTAAGGAAAAGTTAGAAGCGTAAGGTTAACAGTCCATATAGTTTTAATTTGAGCGCTCGGACTGGGAGTAAACTGCGTATCTGCAAGATACGTACCTACGGTTAAATGTGCTGTAACATGTTAACTTCAAAAATTAAATTGCTCTGATAATCGTTATATTCAAACAACTAAATGTTTTAACTACAAAGAACATAGCACGGAGTTGTGGCAACGACTCAGAAGACAGCTCTAACAAATGACGCGCGTAAATATCATTGTCGAGTAAATCTCGTCTATTGTTGTCGATGTTGGAAAGTACGAGTGAACCGTACTTTGATAGAAAGTTCAGAATGATCAAAGACTGTACAACTCGACCGGAAAAGCCTAGAAATAGGGTTAAAAGTTCGAACATCTTATCTATAGCATCCCTGCATTTTGGCCAGCCGTTCCTCTTCTACCAAACGACGACTTGTGTGGGAGTAATATCAGACAGTAAATATAACAGATCCGCATTTCGCACATTTTCATACAAAATTTACATCACCGAAACTTAACGGGATACTGAAAGATTTTGTCAGCAGGAGATAATGTCACTCACCGCAAAAAACAATCGCGAAACAGCGGGAAAAGCGATTTATCACAAACATGTCCTCAGAAAAATACGGAGTGCAGAGATAAGCGGCCGAAGCTGCTAAGCGATATCTGTGTGAGTATCTATCTACATATCCCTGTCATTCCCTAGCGTCAAAATAAAATGATGAGGAGAGAACATTGTACACAATCTACAGAAGAAAACCAGGCCGTGTTTCGAACAACGGCTTTTCTTTATGAAGTGGTTGTACAGCCTGCAAGGCTAAAGCCGGTATTACTATCTATGGGTGAATGAACAGCAGGTCGAGTGCTGTTTTTAAATGTACCTAAAAGTTTACTTGAAAAAAAGAAGAGCAGTTTAGATTCGAGTAAGAAAATTTCAGACCCGTCTCACAAAAACCGGATAGGTCTTTAGAGCAATACTTCTAATAGATCAACTAAAAGCACTATTGTTCTGGCTATTAAGTATAAACATATAGGGCACGTTTTGCCGTACACTATTACTGACGCTTATAGGAAATTTAAAGAACAGCATCTTAAGATCTATATAGGAGAACAATCCTTACTGGGCTAAGCCTTCATATATGGCACCTAATCGAGTCGCATATGTTTTTAATCTCTGTAGAACAGAGAAAAACATTTACCCAATGGTAACACTGTTGTCTGATCGGGAATTAAAATCTAGGTTGCTCAAATATAAAGAAGTATGCGTTCAGGGTACGTAGGGATTGTAGTAACAAGACACTTAGGATCGCTTGGCAGAACAACAGTCATGTATAAACAATAATCAAATCCTGTTTACCTCTCCAAAAACGTCGAGTCAGGTATTGAACAAAGATATTAGCAACTCTGACGAAACAGTTGTTTAGTTATGGCAGGGGTCAATAAGGCACGACCTTATACATGCCTAGGAAACGTTCGCAGGATGATCAGCATTTCTGCACGTGAATTTCGAAATTTAAAACGATACTCTTGAATTTGGCCTTAATATTTAGCGCTATGACGCATTTTTTCTCCAACGCACTTAAGCAGAACAAACTATTCTGTGTGAATTCCGGCAATAAGACAATAAATATAAGTTCCGCTATTGGTACATATATCAAATCGTTAAAATACAGTTCCGCTTTCTTTAAAAACTCAGTTCGTGTGTTTTTTCTAACTGACGGTGCTCGCCAGCATCTTGGAAATAGGAATGCCATTTAATGAACGATGCGTTGCGAGTATGACTTTAAATTGACACGGAACGGTATTATTTTGCCTGCGACCATGGAATAAACGCCTTCGATGTTACTGGAACAACAGCAAATAAGATTATATAATCTCACCTTTACGTAGAAAAAGAGCTACATTCTCTGTTATCTCCTACCGCAAGGTACTGAAGACACTATTGATTGCATAACTTCGAAAAATTTCGGTTGATGCAGAACGAGGCATGGCTCATATCTCTAGTTGGTCTTCCAGTATTATTTAATCATCTATTTAGTAGGTAGAAATTAGAATTATTAATGACACCCTAAAACAAGGGATAATCAAGGTCCATCAGTGTGATCCAAACTAATATTGTTAAGGATGCCAAACGGATTGGAAGGTTAAAAAATGTATTCAATAACCTCACCGAGTAAGCAGTTTTCGTTATTGGAACCGTCAATGAAAAATTGAAAAGGTAGTTTGGAGACGCCACAATCGACGAACTATTTGGCTCAATCCATAGGGAACAATGGAGATCTCAGAGGAAGCAAGAGAGCGATCTAGGATACGTTTGGTTATCGACGATGGATGAACGTCGATGTGCGGGCAGACGAGCAAAGTACCGCGAACGTCTGAGAGGAAAGGAGCTAAAGAACACAACCTCATTTAAACGTTGACTGTATAAACATCAGGGAAAAGAATCAAACTGTCAGAAAAAAATCGAGCTAAATATATTGTGCACCAGTCTAAACTATCAAGTTATCATATATTAGGTTGTAAAAACCAGCTAGAAGGTGGGCAACGCAAACTTTTAGCAGCCAGAGGTGACCATAACAGGATAGTGTTATGAGCAGACGATTTACTCAGACTCGGTGAAAATCATCGACAGAGTTATGTTTACTCTAGAAAGAAGGAAATGGGCAAAGCACTTGTGAGAGAATTCTCAGCTTGGCCTAATAGAGTAACAGCGAATTCGAACAATTCGGGTCATTAAAGAATAACGTAACTCTATGTACTCGTACCACACGGGGCAATACCAAACACACAACAGGATAACAACCCAGATGAAAAACGCAGGTACTTAATGTCTAGGGTACGTAAGCAAGCTATGACGACAAAAGTGAGACGAAAATGGCTGAAACGCTTTAGGTACGCGCATGATGGGGCGAATAAGGGTTCTCAGTAGATCTAGCTGAAAATATCACTGAAAAGGAAAAGCTTACCTACATAACGGACGCTGAGTCTCGTAAAAAATGCTAACGTTTGGAAAACATATCAATATATAGGTAAAACTTATAAAAAGTGGAACAGAAAGTAGCGACAATAGAAATCATGGGATTAATAATCAGCTTTTAAAAATAATGCGTGAACTCTAGAAAGCACCACAGACATCAGGCAAAGTAGAAGAAAGATGTTATGAGATTGCATGTTCGCGAACGAATTGTAAAAAATAAAAATTAAAAATTTACTTTTGAAGGAGATAAAAGTCCGATAAGACTCTTGCAAAAACATGGGTAGAATAATATATGACTTGTTAGCATTTTGTCTGAACTAAATCTTATATGGGAAGAAAATTACAAATTCGCTGGGCTTAAAAGAGACCTTTTTTCCAAATTAGCTAGAGGAAAAATCAACTAGAAAATTGACAATCAATATAAATTATGAGCGCAATTTATCAAATGATCGTTATCATTCTGGAGGGCAGACCACAGCGTGAACTAACAGTACAAAATGCCATCGATTTTTGAAAAAATATCTTCACATACAACGTAGTATGGAAGGTTGCCTTTGGATGGTCATCACAAGCCTTGTTGTTGTGACGCGCCATGACCTTGAAGGTTTTTGAAAGTATGGCGTTAAGCAGCGGTACGACTCATATGGATAGTATCGTCGGTAAATATTTATTGAGGAAACAGGAGAATTACGTAGCGTACTTTGATTTGAATACGTTTTTTTTTAAAATGATATGCCTCGACAACGTCAGAAGTGAATCTGCCAAAATAATTTTCTCAGTTCCACTGTATGAACACTAAGCCATTGCGTATTTCGTTTTCTTGTTTTGTCTTGTCTTGTCACCTTTTTTTTCTGAATAACTGCTATTATTTAAGAGATTTCGAATCGAATGTAAGTTTGTAAAGTTGGTGTTTGCAAACGTATCCATTTTTGTTTAATCAGATGCAGCCTAAAAACTACCCTTACCGTTCGAAGGGTAAATTAGTTTGTTGAAAAGCTACTTACAAATTGCTAACATACGGCGTCAAAAGTAATTTTTTTAGATATACGGAGGGTTTGAGTGTACGAACTTCAAAAACTCACGACTCTTTACCGATTTCGACTTCAAGTCTCACTTTTCTCATTTTGGAGAGTATATATATATATATATACTGAATATGAATTGGCTCTGCAATATCTATCTTATAAGGTTGAAGTCTATTCCCGCCTAGGTCTATGATAGTGCTAGTATGAACCTCGAATGGCCAATTGCTATGCTCACTCTCTGGTCATTAAGGTGTTAAAGTCCAGTTTGTCTTAACGGCGGTATCGTCTTGTAACCTGCTCATATACTCGTTATTAGGTTCACAGGTCGGACGTTCGAGTGGTTCTGGAAGCGGACGGAACACACGTGGAAGACGAACAAACCTTCGGATCTCTGCTTCGGGATACGGTGCTTTTATTAATGCTGCCAGGCCAGGCATGGCTGCCTCCTTCCGTCGAAGCTATCAAAACTGGTTAGTCAATGGGTCAGCTACCCTGAGCGGCGGCCGAGTACGTTAGATAGATATACAAGCAAGTCGATTCATATTTGTTTCAACTTGTGATATTGAATGACACTGAATTTACACAATAATGGCTGTACAAATGGTCACAGTGTTCTAAATGAACTCCTTCAAACGAAGGTGTCGTTTGAAAATCCTTATGTAATAGCAAGCTGCTGCGGTAAGAATAGATAATTATTCATTAGCTGATTGAATTATCATCACGCATGCATGCTAGCAAATAATTTCTCAGTAGCTAAACAATGCATAGCGACGCTTTGTATTGATTTGCTGTAAATACATTACTTAGGTACGTCTATAAAATGCAAGTGAAGCTAGATCTATATCGTACTATAGCATAGGCTGTTTAGATGGCCGGCCGGCGCTAATCTTTAACCAATTTTACTGTTAATCTCGCATGCTGCATTTTGGACGTAACGGACTATTGGTGGTTCGCTCCATGTTGGGCCTGTAATTATTCACCCATTGTACTACGAACATTTATTTTGAAAAATCAAAACTAAACAAACAGCCATAAATGCTATTCCGCAAATCGTATGCGAGACCATGCGGTCGCTCGATATCGTCGATATAGCTCCTTCGTGGAAAATCATGGAACACCGAGGCAAGGTGACGGTCGTGCTAACCTGGGAGCCGCAGGACCGTCGCAGTCGAACGCCCGAAGTCAAAATCGAAGTTCTTCCCGATAGCATAGTGCTACCAGGGCGCGGGCTTGCGTCGGGCCAGAGTGGCAGTCGACCCAGCACGGCCAGCAGCGGTCGGAACAAGTCTCCCCAACCACCCGGTTTGCAGTGCTTACAGCCAGTTTTAGGTTTGTCCGGGATCACGGGTGCAGGCCGGGAGACCGATCGGGATACCGCACTAGCGACGTTGCCTGGCCCAGGTCCGTCCGCAGGGACAGCGGCGGCCGCGGCGGCAACTTCCAGTGACGCAACTACACGACACGACCGGGGGGGCGATCGACGGGACAAGAAAAGCAAGCACGGCGAGAAGCATGGCGACAAACATACTCATGCTGAGTGTGACTTCCATTGCTCGTCGTTACACCAGCAGCAGCATAAGGCTGCCGCCACTTCGCCCATCGTCGACTTTCCTGAGATGGCATTTGGCCCGCCAGGGGTGTTCGGGCACGGTGGAGGCGGGATGCCGCTACCGCAGTCGAAAAGCGTCCATTTCGAGGCTGCGGCTGCCGCCGCATCTTCTGTCGCCACCGGGAGCGGCGCTGGTGGTGGTGGAGATGATGGAGGCGGCGGTGGCGGCGTCGTCATTGCCATTGACACGCCCGCTGTGGCTGCCGGCACGCGACCAGAGTCAACTGTGGCCACTGCAGCTCCTGCCAACAACGACACCGAGAGCGAGAGTCAGCAAGAAGACGATGAGGAGCTGGCGGACCGTTATCTGCTGTTGGTCGACCAGCTAGCGGTCGATCAGGACAAGCACCTAACCATCAAGGACATTGGAGTCATCCTCGAACGCCTTAGCTCGAAGATAGTCGACGTCGAACGACTCGAACGAGAAAAAGAGACCAAAGACATCCACAATTGGACGATCAAAGCGACGCTACGAGGTGGTCACGTGCTCAGCGAAGTAGGAGTTGTTTATAACGGCCGATATTACGGCGTCATTGAGCATCCTGGTTATTTCTAAGGAAAAAGGCGTGACGCCGATGATGCGCAGAAAGAAAGAACCAAGGAAAGTCAATAGATCAGTGCGATGAAAACACGGAATAAACGAATACGAACACACATCTATATATATATATATATATATATATATATATATTTGTACCACTGCCAGTCGATTGCCAGACTGCCCTGTTTGATGAAAACAATTATCGATTGTTGAAAATTTTGATGAAGATAATGAAGACGAAATGATGAGATGAATAAGGATGAGATAAACAGACCGTGATGATTTGCGCGAGAGTAATTTACGAGAGCTTAGACGGATGGATAATAAATGTTACTGGGAGGAATAATAATGGATATTATATTGGTTATTTATAATATATATATATATATCTCTAAGGTGCAGAATTGCTGCTAGCATGAGCAGCCAAATCTTCTTTTACAATAAGAGGCGCCACGATCAGCACCATTGTGCTGCTGCTGCTGCTGCTATGGACGACGTTTTCAGGGTTGGGGGGAAGGGATGTAAGTGTAGCATGCATATCCATGTCATAGTGGACGCCATCTTGCTACACAGCAAACTCACTGATTAATCTAATACTATGTAACGCTGTTGTGTGAGTGCGGAACCGGATTAGTCTTGATATTGTACCGTCCCTTCTTGATTGCTCCTTTGGATGAGTCGACAGGGTCGGATAAACACAGAGAGATATACACACACACACACACAGTTCTCATGTTATGAAGAAGCCCGCGACGTATGGCTGTTAGAGGGACTCCGCCGCACAAACACGGAGCAGAAGGACGCTCCGGATGCCGTGCTCGACGCACTGTACGTAAATGTGTTGAATCGAGTAACAACATGATGACACTGGCGGTGGTAATATAGATAATATAGGAGTTAGAGTTGGGACGACTCAATAGCTAAGACGTAGGGTACGCTTCCGACGCGTGACCCGCGTGTCTGCTCAAAATAACAGATTATGATAACGTGACGATAAAGTTGAAAAAACAAAAAGAAAATGAAAAAGTAAACCATAAAAGAAAATATGTTGCGGTAAAAGGGCTCCAAAAACTCAGTGCCAGTTCTATTTTTGCTACGGCGACCGTTCGGTCAAGCTAAAATTATCCATGCTTATAAAATAATAACAGTACGATATATAATAGAAATAATAATAATAATAATTATGAGAATAATAAGAGTTATATACGTACATACAATACTGTAAAAGGCTTATGAATAATATGAGGAAATAACCGATATGCACTAGCCTTGTTCGTCAAAAAAGTGATTTAATTATTTTCACTGAAAATCTTTACTTTGTTGTATATTAGAAATTTCCGATTTTCACCAATAGAAAAAAATTGGGTGATAAAGTGCGATGCCATCGCTAGAAAAAGCAACCCTAACCAGCGCCCTTCGCATTTGCAGCCCAGTGAAAGACTGGCATAAAATCAATTAACAATTAAAGATTGGCGGTATTCTTCTTTCACGAACAAAGCTATATATATATACGATAACAGTCGACGTTTAAGAGATCGCCGGAAAATGGCAATGCTTGCGTTGATACCAAAACAGATTCTCTTTCGCCAGGGACAGAATTGCCCTACGGAAGATTCTATACAGGTGGTGGTGGTGATGATGGTGTTGGTGGTTGTGGTGGTGCTGGTGCTGGTGGTGGTGGTGCTTG
>NW_019211459.1:32551814-32556156 GCF_002443255.2 Varroa destructor
ACCACCACACCCGCCGCCGCCCGCCACCACCACCATATAAATAAAATATAAGTAATATAAGTAAAAACATTATAGTTTCAACTTACTTATGAATTTATTAAGAAATGACTTTTTTTTGATTTATCTTATCCGAATCGTTTTCTAATTTCTTTCTCAATTTTATTTTCATGTCTTTATTCTCATGTTTTATAATTAATTATTTTCGTGACTTTTTTCGTCATGAATCGTCATGAAAAGGTTGCAAGAGATCATTAGACTGATGCTCTATTTCCGGTGGTCAGTCAAAGTTCCGCGCTCTGATCGATTGATATCTTTGATCGATTGATATTTGATCAGAGATAAGTCCTATATGTTGAATGTCGTCTTCGATAATTTGACTTCAGTGCTATTAGAATGATTTTTAGTTCCCTCCTGTATGTCGTTAGGACTATGTCTCGGTAATTCGGTTTCAGTGGTCCTGAAAGAATTTCTAGTTCTTTCTTGTGGACACTATGCATTCGACACTACTAGGCTGCTGTCGCAACTCTCTGCTGACTAAAGTTGCATAACTTATTGAAATCAATTTCTCGTTGCAGGATTTGAGTAACACAGGGCGAGTTTGCGTTGGATAACGTCTCTCGGAACGTTTTCGATGCGGAATTTGCCGTAAAAACATTTTTCGTGACGAAAATCAACAATTTTGATACAAATTGAGTTTTCATGGAAGAATTTAGTCATATCAATTCGAGTTTATTTTAGATATCCTCTCTCTGATCAGTTTCGATTCCCAATTTGCCGTAATTTAACGATCAGCGATTTTTGTGTCGAAAAGTTATAATTTTTATCAAAATCGCTAGTTTTCGTGTCAGAATTTTATTTAACTCAAATATCAACTTGTTGCGTCTCTTTTTTCCATTATAATACGCCACTTTTTATTAGATGCATTTTTCAAAATCGATTTTTCTTTTTTCAATTTTACGAAACGCGATTTTTAAAGATTTTTTGATAAAGTCGCATTTTCAACGATTGCAAAGTATTGTCTGATCATAGTAACAAATTTCATAATGAAAAATTATGTCAAAATAGGATTTTTACTTAATGATTTTGTAATTTCTTTGTGAATTTATGATTTCTTTGATTAATTTCGTATGAAATTTGGTTCTCGCCACGAACAGATTATCAAGTGTATTTTTACAAATTTAGACAAAATTTATTATTCACTATATAATTCTACTATTGTTGAAGATTAAGTGGTTTGTTATGTTTATAGAATTTCTTATCCTATAGATTACGAGACTCTTCTTTTTTTTTTTTTTTTTTTGACGTTTTAAATTGTCATAGATTCATCAGCAAAAATTGAATGGGATGATTAATTTTTCTGGCTTGGAATCACCATAAAAAGTCGCATGTATTTCTACTTTCGTCAGAAATATAGCAATTTCATGATTACACAATTCTGAAGGTTCTAAAATTTTAATAAATATATTCAATCATAGCGATTAAACTGCTTTTTGAAAAATTAACCAGCGGATATTGAATGTAAAGTGCAATCTTTCCAGCTTGCAATAAGTATCAAAAAATCGTTTCTATCCCTTTTTTTTAACGAAGATATAGTCATTTCGAAAATAAATATAAATGGTTTATAATAAATTATTATTAAAAAATTAAATTTTATAGAATTAAATGTATAAATATTTTATTCAAAAATAACAATTTTATTTAAATATAAAAAATACAATCTTAATAATATAATAAATAATCTAAATTTAAATAACAAAATTTCACAAATTAATATTTTTATGATAATTTAAAATAAATTTATATTTATATCATTCATTTGACAAATCAGTATTTAAACTATTTAAATAAACATTAAATAAAATATAATTTTAAAAACATTAAATTTAATGGAATTCAATATATTATTGAAATAAAATATTCAATCATTGAACCACTATTGATTTTAAATTTTATATAATTTATTATATTAAATCTTTCCATGATTAATAAATATAAATAAATAAATTGAATAAATAAATCTAAATAAACAATATATCATTAAAATAAGTATTACAAATTTTAATCATAATACTAAACCAATTACCATAATTTTACTTACTAAATTTAATGAAACATGTGATCCTATATTAGATCAACATATTATAAATCAAAATAAAGATATTGTAGGTATAAAATTAATTATATCTTTATTAACAAATATTAAATATACACTTTTATATTTGTTTAATTTGTTTATAAATTACATTTAATAAAAAAAAATAATCCTGAAGATCTAAAACCATGAGAAATTATTAATTAAATAACCACTATAAATAACCATTTATTCTTATTTAAAAAAAAGTTGATATTCTTATAATTATTAATCCTATATGTACAATTGATGAAATTGCAATAATAGATTTTATATCATACTGAGATAAACATATCTTAATCTTAAAATTAAAATTTCAAATGAATTAATTACAATTAAAATATTTTGTATAAAAATAAATTTATTCTTTAAAAAATTATTATTAATCGTAATATTCCATACCCTCCTAATTTCAATATAATTGAAGGTAAAGTTATTGATACATAATAAAGTGCTTTAACATGAGCATTTAATAAACAACCATGAAATAAATAAATTGGAATTTTAATTAAAAATGATATCAATAAATACATAAATAATATTAAATTTAAATTTAGATTTAAATTTAATATTTCAATTAATATAAAATTTAATCTACAATTATTTCAATTAATGTAATAAATAATATATAATATAGATAATGAAAAAATTATTATAGAAACTATTAAATAAAGTCCTGATAATCAACGATTTTCACTGTATTTTCATTTAACAACAAAATAAAAAATCAATAATAAAACTAACTCGTAAAATAAATAAAATACCAATAAATTTATTGATATAAAAACTAATAATAATGGAATTATTAATAATAAATTTATAAACAAACAATTTATTCTATTATTATTTAATGATAGAGAAATTAATCCAAAAACTCATAAAGTTAATATTATCAACACGTAAGAAAAATTATTGAAACTAAAATTACAAAAAATAAAAATTCGTTCAATTCAATTAAAATTAAATAAATTTATTAATAATATGATTATAATTAAATTTAAATTATTTATATTTTTAATAAATAATACAAATAAATATAGAAATATTAATAAAATCATAATAATCCTAAATTAATAAATATTAATTATAGTTAATATTCTTAACTTTTGATGATCTAATTCATAATTTATTCTTACTAATATTGATAAATCCAAAACTAATTCAATAAACAGAAAAGATTAAAAAAATTAAAAGTAATCATGTATTAATTTCATGTATTAATTACCAATAATATAAAATAAAACTGTAATAACCAAAAATTGTTGTTAAAATTAAAAATCTTAGAAAATTTACATTGTAGTATAATGTAAATATAAAAAATAATAAAATTATGAAAAATATTAATTTAATAAATTTTAATTATTATTTAGCTAAATAGTTTAATTTAAAACATTAATTTTGTAAATTAAAAATATAATTTTGTAAATTAAAATAATATTTCAGCTAAGTTTATTTAAAATTTCAAAAAAATTTAAATTATTATACATCGATAATTCCCAAAATTATCATTTTTAATTAAACTATTTTTTGAAAAATAAATATTTATTATGTATATATAATTAAAATTATAATTTATAATAAATTGATTATAACAATAATTTTCATTTTATCTAAAATTTTATTATCAACCATAATTTCAATAATCTCAAGAATTTATTTAAATAACATTTATAATAATCCATCAATTTTATTAATTAATTTAATTGTATATTCAATTTATATTTCTACTATATTATTTTTCATCTGTCCAATAAGTTCATTATTAATTAATCATTAATTGTTTTTTAATCACAATTATTAATTATAATAACATTAATTGTTTTATTAAGAGGAAGAAATATTAGCAATACCTTCATATTTTATTTCTTTAATAAACGAAATTTTTAAATTTAAAATTAAATTAATTTTATAAATTTCATTTTTAATAACACGTAAGAAAATTTTATCATTTAAATAATCAAAAAAAAAAAATAATAAATAATAAAATATATTTTAATCTAATTAAAAATATTGCTTTAACCTATTTATATACAAAAATAAATACTACATTATTTATTACAATAATTTTTATATTATATATTTTTACCTTATTATTAATAACAAAAATTAGATTGAAAAAAAACTCTTTGAAAAAAAAAATAATTTAATATTTAAATTAATATATATGAAGGAATATAATATAAATGTGTGTGTGTGTGTGTGTGTGTGTGT